>NC_053396.1:66049239-66164727 GCF_905171765.1 Bufo bufo
ATGCGCACTTCGCTGTAAGAAGCCAAATGGAGAGGTCTGCACGGGCGCATCAGGCAGAGCCCTGTGCGCAAGCGCGAGATCTTACAGCAGAAGGAGGGGGAGGGAGGGAGGGAGAGCGAAAGGCGGCACAGAGGATTAGGAGGCGGTGCAGAAGTCCGGAAAGGCGGCGCTGGGCACGAACGGCGGTGGGTGCGGCGGGCATCTTGCACCCATTAACATCCCCTTAGGCACCTTATTTGTTTGACTGACAGGTTAGTAAAAGCTGTTTTTTTAGCTAAATAAGCCCACAGATGACATTTATAAGCCCACATTAGGAATCGTGAAGACGCCCTGAACATCAGCATATTTTTAGCTGACAGGGGTGAAACCTGGTGACAGAATCCCTTTAAAGAAATTACTGTTTCTAGCTGCTGTGGACTAGCAGCTAGAAACAGTAATTTCTTTAATGTGTTATGTTATAGAGACTGAGCTCTCAGCATGCTTAGCCAGTCAGTAATTTTCATAGTGCTGTTATGATTTATGGACACAGCTCTCAGCATGCTTAGCCAGCCTTCTATCTGGCTGTGCTTCTTGAGAGTCACAGTCCACAGGCTCAAACAGCCTGTGGACTGTGACTCTCAAGATGCAAAGCCAGATAGAAGGCTGGCTAAGCATGCTGAGAGCTGTGTCCATAAATCATAACAGCACTATGATTGCCCTCCCTTCCAACTGGATGAGTTTATCTGATACCTGCCCTGCTCTAGAAGCTCCTGCTGTCTCACGGGCTGGTGTGGCTGAGCGCTGTGGGCCGTGTGCTGGTCGAAACTGCTGAGTAGGTTGTACACAGCACAGCGTGCAGGAGGGATAACCGCGGGCGCACTGAGGTCATATCCGGCGGGCCGGCATTACAGGAACCGCACCAGCTGCTCTGACGTCCTGCCGCCGGATATCCTGTGACGTATATCCGGCGGCAGGACGTCAGAGCAGCTGGTGCTGTTCCTGTAATGCCGCGGCCAGCCGGATATGACCTCAGTAGTGATGGGAAGCTCGGATCTTTCAGATGAATCGGTTCATGAATCGGATCTTCGGTTCACTTGCTGAGTCACTGACTGCTGAGCTGACTCGCAAGTGAACCGAAAACTCTAGGTGCCGGTGCGCATGCGCAGATGCTATCCATCCGATTCACTTGCTGCTGCTGACTCAGTCGGCTCTTCAGCTCGCTAATGAGTGAGTCAGGATCAGGAAGAGTGATTGATTATAGTGATAGTGAAGGGAAGCTGAGGCTGACGCCGGACAGGAGGACTCAGGAGCTGTCACTGTGGTGTGCATTGTTGTCTGTTGTGCATTGTTACCCACAGTGACAACAGTCGGACACTGACAGTAGTACAACGAACCAAGTGAAGTGAAATGTAAATGCCCGCACAGGGAAAACTATGTGCTGAATTGATAACAGTATTACAGTAACAGTCACTGGCTGATAATAAAATAGTCCCCACAGTCCCCACTTAACGGAATCCATAAAGGAGATGTGAACCCACCCTTAGTTATATAGCTACTGAATGAGATGCCTTTAACATATATATCTCCTGAGAAGCCAATTTGATCCTAAAGGGTTAATTCAACCTGTAATCTAAACTCTGTGTCATCTGTCACTTCTCTTATCTCTCTGGGCCCCATAGCAAGAATCTAAATTGGGCCCCCATTCCCCTTTTATAGCCCCTCCCACTACCCATTCCAGGCCTCTTTCTTTGTTCCATGAACTATGTTCGCTGCTGTTTTATAATTTATGCCATCAGGGCCGGATTGGGATTACAAAACAGGCCTGGCACACAAAAGAGGCATAATAGATACAGTGTGTACAGATGTATAGTGTATACAGTAGTGTACTGATATGTGAGGAACGTGGTATAATATATGCAGTGTGTTCAGGTATATAGTATATACAGCAGTGTACTGATATATGAGGTATAAATTACAGCTCGTACCTCACATATCAATCCAATACTGTATATACAATATACCTGTACACACTTCATCTATTATATCTCGTACCTAACATATCAGTACACTGCTGTATATACAATATATCTATACACACTGCATATATTATACCTTGTACCTCACATATCAGTACACTGCTGTATATACAATATATCTATACACACTGCATATATTATACCTTGTACCTCACATATCAGTACACTGCAATATATATTATATATCTGTACATATTGCATCTATAATACTGTTTAATATATGCAGTGTGTGTGTGTATATATATATATATAGATGTGAGGCATACAAGGTATAATACTGTAGATGCAGTGTTTATAGAAATATGTGGTCAGTTATGCATTATAGTCACTGTGTGTGTGAAGTACATGAGGTTGTGGTCACTGTACCTGTCTGAAGTATTATACATGAGTGAGCAATGAGTAAAAACAGGGCATGGAGGGGGGGTAAATGATGAAAAGTGGAGGACCTCCTCTTACCACTCCATTCCAGTCTGTATGGATCAATGCAGAGCTGATTGTGAACTTCTAATACTTGCTGTTAGGGGTTGAAGGACCTGTGATGATGTCATCACAGGTCCTGGCAGATGTACCTTTCAAACCTAGGAACTACACCATTTTTGGTGCAGTTCCTTTGCTAGATTCTGCAGGACCTGTGATGCTGAAGATGATGTCATCACAGGTCCTGGCAGATGCACTGTTCTAACCTGGGAACTACACTTTACACTGTGCACTTCCCTTACAGGACCTGAGACGACTCAGAGCTGCTAGTGCCTGCCTTGCCTCAGCTCTGATTGGTTGGTGGGCGGGAAGGGGCGGGGCTGGCAGAAGCAGCTTCCACTCTAGGATCATATTACGCTCCTCCCGAGTCCCTCCCTCAGGCTCCCTGCTGCCAGCGTGAGGTGAGCGTCTCTGCATTGTCTGTGCTCTATGTGACGCTGCGCTGTGTACAACAGAGGACTATTAACCCTCCCGACGGCCTTTTGGCTGGCAGATGGGCCTATTTTATGGTAGGGGCCTGGAGCTGCAGCTCCATCAGCCCCTACGTTAATCCGGCCCTGGTCACGGTGTAAGCAGTGTGTAGGAGATACGGTCACGGTGTAAGCAGTGTGTAGGAGATACGGTCACGGTGTAAGCAGTGTGTAGGAGATACGGTTGTTTAATTCTCCATCGTCACAGTATTTATAGTTACCTCATCACTATTACAGTCACTCACATTGGTTGAATTGGCACATGGATACACATGTGAGCAGTAACGCCACGTCAAGGCTTCAACCCTTGTTACTGACCAGTCACACACACCATACTTTTCATTCATACGGATTTGGTATTCCAGATGTTTTGGACTACACCTCCCATTATGCTTTGCCAGCATGATGGGAGATGTAATTCACAGCATGTGGACGGCCTATGGTTGCCGACCTGTGAACTTGCGGTGATCACAGTGCACAATGCTGAAGTAGCGGTGCAAACAGGAGCAGTTTGTCACCTGTCAGATGCCCCTTCAATACTCCAGCCGGGGGCGCGGGCCTCAAACATGGGCTTCTTCATTCCACTTCAGGTACTTTGTGTTCCATAGGAGAACATGCCGGTCAGAGTTGACACAAATTTTATTTTTTTAAATGGTTAGAGTAAATGGCAGAACAGACGCAGTGCAGCAGACAGACGGTCCACATATACACAGCAGACAGACACACAGATTGTGGGAGACACACAGACGGAGATTACTGAATCCAGTGAGCGACTGATTTGGTGGCAGATGTGGGGCAGTCCCTCTGGCTGGGAATTTATTTATATTTTTTGTTAAAATAGGGTTGTACACAGCCCACAAATATAATACACTGCCCCCCCCCCCCCAATATGCTGCACATCCATCCCCAAATATACTGTACCGCACAGACAGACCCCCATATACTGCACAGACAGACCCCAATATATTGTGCAGACAACTTCAATATACTGCGTAGATAGCCACCCATATACAGCACAGAAAGCACACCAATATACTGCGCAGACACACACAATATACTGCGTAGATAACCCCCCATATACTGCGTAGATAGCCCCACAATAAACTGCGCAGACACCAAAAATATACTGCGTAGACCCCACAACTTCAATATACTGGGCGGACACCACCCAATATACTGCGCAGACCTCCCTATATAATGCACAGACATCCCCCCCCCATATACTGCGCAGACAGACCCCCCGTATACTGCGCAGACAGACCCCCCGTATACTGCGCAGACAGACCCCCCGTATACTGCGCAGACAGACTCCCCGTAAACTGCGCAGACAGACCCCCCGTATACTGTGCAGACAGACCCCCCGTATACTGTGCAGACAGACCCCCCGAATACTGTGCAGACAGACCCCCATATACTGTGCAGACAGACCCCCGTATACTGTGCAGACAGACCCCCTGTATACTGTGCAGACAGACTCCCATATACTGTGCAGACATCCCCCCATATACTGCGCAGACATCCCACCCATATACTGCACAGACAGACCTCCCCATATACTGCACAGACAGACCTCATATATAATAGAACCTATATATAAGAGAACGATCAATCAAGAACCAATATGACAATTGCTCCTGCAAAGGGTTAAAAGCGCTTTTGAAATGGATATTTATATTTACCCTCGGCGCTTGCGCACTGGGACGTAATTTTTCCCTACCCCCACATTGCGCAGGCACGTATATCGGGTGGATTTTAATGAGTGAACCGCGATTGCGCACTGGGCCGTAATTTTTCCCTACCTCGGCTGCCCGACGCATGCGCAGTGTCCCGGTGTGCTGCTGAAATAGGCAGTGAAATTTTCCCTAGACTGTCCGTTTGCTCATGCGCAGATAGTAAAAACTAAGACACGCCTCCAAACGTCATCTCGATGCGACAGGAAGTCAGGGGGTAGGGAAATCTCATGAGGTAGGGTAATGTAACGCTACACCGGTGTTCTGAGAAAAAACCTTACCTTTAAAAAAAACTTACCCAACGTGACTTCCGGGTGTGTGTCAGGGGGTGTGCGCCTCCACGCTCGCGCAGTACAACGGGCGACCAGGAACTTAGTGAACTCATGATACAGTGCGCGCCGATTCCTGGGTGCGCGCGAGAATACCGCGCTTGCACCCAGCCGCGCATGCGCCGTCAGAGTTAAGGAGATTTCACAGTCTTTCGACATGCAAAACATCTCCTTACCCTGACACTGCGCACGCGCGGATTTTCCACACTACACAGCGCTCATTAGATTATATTAATTGCTGGCTTCCAGCAGGGGGCATGGTTGAAGCATATTGGGGGGCAATGATTAAAACAGGTGGGGTGTGCAGCATTTTGGGGGACAGGGGGCAATGATTAATACAGGTGGGGTGTGCAGCATTTTGGGGGACAATGCTTCAAAGGGGGATGCAGCATATTTGGGGGGCATTGTGTACTCCACCAGGTATGTGCAGCATATTGGGCGGCATTTCTCCTTCCAGGCGGTGTGTGCAGCATTTTGGGGGACATTTCTCCATCCAGGCGGTGTGTGCAGCATATTGAGGGGCATTTCTCCATCCAGGCGGTGTGCGCAGCATTTTGGGGGACATTTCTCCATCCAGGCGGTGTGTGCAGCATATTGAGGGGCATTTCTCCATCCAGGCGGTGTGCGCAGCATTTTGGGGGGCATTTCTCCATCCAGGCGGTGTGCGCAGCATATTGGGGGGCATTTCTCCATCCAGGCGGTGTGCGCAGCAAATTGGGGGGACATTTCTCCATCCAGGCGGTGTGCAAAGCATATTGGGGGGGGCATTGCTTCATCCAGATGGTGTGTGCAGCATATTAGGGGGCATTGCTTCATCCAGGCGGTGTGTGCAGCATATTGGGGGGCATTTCTCCATCCAGGCGGTGTGCGCAGAATATTTGGGGGGCATTTCTCCATCCAGGCGGTGTGTGCAGCATATTGGGGGGCATTTCTCCTTCCAGGCAGTGTGTGCAGCATATTGGGGGCATTGCTCCATCCAGGCGGTGTGTGCAGCATATTGGGGGGCATTTCTCCTTCCAGGCGGTGTGCGCATCATATTGGGGGGACATTTCTCCATCCAGGCGGTGTGCGCAGCATATTGGGGGGGCATTGCTTCATCCAGATGGTGTGTGCAGCATATTGGGGGGCATTTCTCCATCCAGGCGGTGTGCGCAGCATATTGAGGGGCATTTCTCCATCCAGGCGGTGTGTGCAGCATATTCAGGGGCATTTCTCCTTCCAGGCGGTGTGCGCAGCATATTGGGGGGACATTTCTCCATCCAGGCGGTGTGCGCAGCATATTGGGGGGGGCATTGCTTCATCAAGATGGTGTGTGCAGCATATTGGGGGGCATTGCTTCATCCAGGCGGTGTGTGCAGCATATTGGGGGGCATTTCTCCATCCAGGCGGTGTGTGCAGCATATTGGGGGGCAATGATTAATACAGGTGGGGTGTGCAGCATATTGGGGCATTGTTTAACCCATAGGGAAGAGAAATATATTTTGAATATATTTAGTAAATAAATTTATATGTTTGACATATATGTACAATATATTGTCTCACTCAAATATATTTTAAGATATTTAAAAAATGTAAATGAAAATATATTTTACAAAGTTATATATTTGAAAATATATTTTTAACATATATTTTTCAGATATTTTAACAAAAAAAATGTATTTGGGAATGCATTCTAAAGATGTAATTCAAATATATTTTCCAAAAACATATTTAAAAATATATTTTTAAAATATATTTTTGATATTTTTAAAAAAGTGCGCTGTGATCAGGTGGGTTTCAGTAAAAAAATTATACCAGTAAAAAAGCCCTTTAATCTGGTTTCAATACGAGAAACTGAGTTTTCTTTGTGTTTTTTTAACTCTAAATTTCATATTTTTGTTTCATTACCTACATTATAGAATATCAGCGATAACCAAATCAGCTTTATCAAATGCGTTTATTAATAAAACAATTTACAAAAATACTTTGTTTCTTCAAAAATAATCAGTTGACAATTCATATGAATAATCAGGAATTTGTTAAAATTTGAAACTGGCAAAGAAAATCCACTGTAGTTTACAACATGGAGAAATTACTTTCAGCTGTAAAGAAAAGCTGTATGGTATCAGGAAGGCAGTATCTTTATAATATAATGATCTCTCTCTTTGGGTGGTCCACACTTTGGAATCACTAGAAGAAGTTTCTGTCAGGTCTGCAGCCTGGTATGAATCGGCTAAGTGGAAGTTTACTATAGAATGGCCGTTTGCTCTTCTTTTTAACCACCTCTGCCCCCCCCCCCCCCCCTAGCTTAAACCCCCTTAATGACCAGACCACTTTTTACAATTCTGCACTACACTACTTTCACCGTTTATTGCTCGGTCATACAACTTACCATCCAGATGAATTTTACCTCCTTTTCTTCTCACTAATGAGTAATGAGATTTTTTTTCCGTTCAGCCTCTGGGCTGAAAGAAAAAATGAACGGCACAGATTTCTTCATTCGCATCGATCAATGTGGATGAAAAATTCTCTGCCAAAAAGTATGCAAGAAAAAAAAAAAGAAAAGAGGGGCCTGGCGATTGCCAGGACATAGGGGCTCCGCCCAAACATCCATACCCTCTCAGCTCCTATGTCCTGGCAAACGTGATTTCTCCATTCACATCGATCAATCGATCGTTGTGGAGGAAGACATCTTTGCCAAATTTTTCATACAAAGTGTTTGCCAAAGCATATGAACTCCGACACCTCTCCTCAGCTCATATGCCTGGGCAAACGTACCTGTACTGCAGAGTAGAAATCTCGTCTTGCAGCGCCGCATACACCGACTTCACATGTAAACTGACAGCAGCGCAATGCTTCTCTCAGAATGCACATCAGTGCTGCAGCATTTTCGTCGGTTGGTCCAGCTGGAAAATAAAGGGTGGTTAGTAAAAAAAGAAGAAAAAACAAGCAGCAGGCTCATAAATTTGAACGTTACGAACTTTATAAAACCTGAACATCATAAAACTTTTAAAACCTAAACTAACTCAAGATTTCTTTTTCTTGCTACCTATTTAATTTAATTTTTTTACTTTTCACTCTATTTTCCTAGCAGAAACCTCTCCTTTCCCATAAGACAATGTGTAAAATGTAAATCACACAGAGATGGTGCGAAGTACATTATGCACTTTATCCCAAGTGAAAGGAGAGGTTTCTACCGTTTCACATAGCTGCAGTAGCACACTAGCACCCCTGTGTGTTAGGGTTTCTCAAAACCTAGTATCCTGAGAGACCTATGAGCAAATTATAGTCGTGGACCGAAAGGGGCTTTTCAATGACACTGGTTGCCCGTTCAATTTGTATTGTCGTGTCTGCGTGAATGGAGGAGAGCATGTAAACGTCACACTTGTCTCTCCATTTCACCGCGAGCAGTCCTTCGTTACACAAGGCAGCCCTCTCCCCCCTTGCAAGATTGGTGGTAACGAGCCGTTGGGGGAAGCCCCGGCGACTAGGTCGCGCGGTGCCACAGCAGCCAATCTGTTCTAGGAACAAATGCCTGAAGAGGGGCACACTTGTGTAGAAATTGTCCACATAAAGATGGTACCCCTTGCCAAATAAGGATGACACCAAGTCCCAGACTGTCTTCCCACTGCTCCCCAGGTAGTCAGGGCAACCGACCGGCTCCAGGGTCTGATCTTTACCCTCATAGACACGACATTTGTGGGTATAGCCTGTGGCCCTGTCATGACCGGCGTGCCGATCACATACGTGACGCAAAGGGAGGGAAATGGGAAGGCCCTGTCCAAGGGAGAGGGAAAGATGGTGACCCCTAACTCACCTTGAGGCTGGCACCTGACTGCCCTGACGTCCCTAGACGGGTTTCTCACCCGTACGCCGATCACGTGCCTAAACCCTGGCTTTCCCTGAGATGAGCCCTACGTAGTGAATAGGGCGGTGGGAACACTAGTCCGCACCACTAACACTAAAGGGAAACACCAAGGAGAGGACAGACAATACAGACAAACATATAATCCCAGGTGGGCGACAACAGCGGACAACAAAAGCCCAACAGGGATCCGGAGGTAACGCTCTGGAACAACAACCAGGAATCACAGCTACACAGCTCCAGTGGGTCAGTATAGAAGTCCAGACAGGAAGCTCTATATCTGGCAACCAGAGAAGTGGGAGATGGGAATATAAGGAGGTTGGGATTGCTGGACAAGAAACAGCTGAGGAGGAGAAGCTACGGATCTCTGAGTGAGCCAAAAAGGATTGCAAGGCAAACCCAGAAAGCTACCATTAAGAAACAGCACTGTCTTTAGACATAGAGCGCGCAGCCACCCGCTGCGACTTCCTGACCCCGGGTATAACGGAGTCAGACGTGGTTCTTGACACCCTCGTGACAGGCCCTTTCACAGAGCTTATACAATTTGACCCCATACCGGGGCGCGCTTGCTTGGGATGTATTGTTTGAAGCCAAGGCGCCCGGTAAAATGTATAAGGGACTCGTCTACGCAGATGTTTTGCTCAGGGGTATACAAATCTGCAAATTTGGTGTTAAAGTGGTCTATGAGGGGCCGAATTTTGTGGAGCCGGTCAAAAGCTGGGTAGCCTCTGGGACGGGAGGTGCTGTTATCGCTAAAGTGCAGGAAACGCAGGATGGTCTCAAATAGTGTCCTGGACATAGCAGCAGAGAACATGGGCATGTGATGAATTGGGTTCGTGGACCAATATGACCGCAATTCATGCTTTTTTGTTAGGCCCATGTTGAGGAGAAGGCCCAGAAAAGTTTTAAATTCGGAAACTTGGACGGGTTTCCACCGTAAAGACTGGGCATAAGAGCTTCCCAGGTTGGCGGTTATAAATTGAGTGGCATACCGGTTTGTTTCTGCCACGACTAAGTCCAAGAGCTCCGCAGTCAAGAACAGCTCAAAAAACCCCAGTGACGATGCGATCTGAGCTGTCTCAACCCGAACTCCAGACTGGGCGGTGAAAGGGGGAACTACTGGTGCGGCTGAAGATGGGGGCTGCCAATCAGGGTTTGCCAGCACTGCAGGGATTCTAGGGGCTCTACGGGCCTGTCTGTGCGGTGGCTGCGACGGGGGAACTATTGCACGTGCCACCGTACCAGCTTCAACTGCCCTTCTGGTGCTCGCCACTTCACCATGTTCTACAGCAGTGCTGGTACTAGGTCCAGGATGGGCTGCGCTGCTGGTGTATGCCTCACCACGTAATCCAACAGCGCCAGACCCACTCTGCTGCCCTTGAAGTGGATCCTGCGCAACCTGTGGTCTAGCGACACGGGGCCGGGTACGCCTGGTGCTATCAGGGACCTCAACCTCCTCGTCCGAACTTTGGGTCAGACTGCCACTGCTTTCTACAGGTTCATCTTCTGACCCGCTAGATTCATCAGATGAGGGTTCCCATTCCTCATCCGACTGGGTCAGAAGCCTGTAGGCCTCTTCAGAAGAATACCCCCTGTTTGACATTTGGACTACTAAATTTAGGGGGTATTCCCTGAGACTACCCAAGGAAAAGAGCAAGCCTGTCTTACAAATGGGAGGCTAGCGAAGTACCGGAGGCCGCTGCGATTGATAAAAAAAATAAAAATTGTCACTGTGGTGGGGCGGGCGTGGGTGAACGCACGTGCGGGTGACCAATCAGGCCTGATCGGGCAAACACTGCATTTTGGGTGGAGGGCGAACTAAGGTGACACTAATACTATTATAGATCTGACTGTGATCAGTTCTGATCACTTACAGATACTATAAATGTACAAATGCTGATTAGCGCTACGCTAATCAGCGAATCAGTGACTGTGGTGCGGTGGGCTGGGCGCTAACGGAAGCTAACTACCTACCAAAGGGGCCTAAACTAAGCTAAACCTAAAAGTCAATACTAGTGAAAAAATAAAAAGTGACAGTTTATACTGATCACTTTTTTCCCTTTCACTAGTGATTGACAGGTGATTGAAAGGGGTGATCAAGGGGTTAATTGGGGTGATGGGGGTGTGATCTGGGGCTAAGTGTAGTGTGCTTGGTGTACTCACTGTGACCTGTGCTCTCTGCAGGGTCCAACCGACGAAAAGGACCCAGCAGAGGAGCACAGAAGCCATTTAACACATTATATTTATAAATCTAATGTGTTAGGTGACTTCTGATTAGATTTTTCAAAATCACCAACCTGCCAGCGCTGATCATTGGCTGGCAGGTTGGTGACCAACTTCTTCTGCGCCTTTTACCGGCGCGGAATGCGCATGCGCGGGCCGCATCTAGATGCGTCTACCCAGAATAGCCCGCCGAACGCATCCTTGCGATAGGTGGTCGTGGAGCGTAGCCATCATCGACCCCTTCATCTCCCTCGTATCCCACAGGAGAACAGGCTCATTGCAGTCGGCAATCAAGAAAAAATAAAAATAAAATGTTAGACTGAATAACTATAGACACAGCAGTCGGTCACAATTACACAATTATTTTAAAAGGAACAGGGAATACAGTATTCAAGGCAAGGGATTCAACATGGAGATCTGAAAAGCACAAAGGTATTAAAGGTAACCTGTCACCGGGATTTGATGTATAGAGCTGATGACATGGGTTGCTAGATCGCTGCTGGCACATCTGCAATACCCAGTCCCCAAAGCTCTATGTGCTTTTATTGTGGGAAAAAAACTATTTGATCCATATGCAAATTACCCTGAGATGTGTCCTGTATGCACCGCCCCGCATCTTCAGAATCTCCTCCTCACTCCCCGACGTCAGACAGCCAGAGCGCCGTAATCTCGCCATGTGTGAGCTAGCACATGTGCAGTGTCCTTCATAGTGTTCCTTCCCTGTGCTGGCATCAGCCTCAGGGAAGGAACTGCGCATGCGTTGGAGCATAGTGGTCAAGCCCAATGCCGGCCGCGGGAGTCCACCCTGCCGGCCGGAAGAGTCAGGGGCCCGGAATGGCGGCCTAGCAGGCCGCGAAGCCTGGGCCAAAATTTTTGCGGCACCCGGCCGCACCGGAATATCAATGCCGGCCGGAGGCGAGGCCTTACGCCACTGCCGTCAGGAGCGGGCCCCAGGCCCTGAGCAACACTCCGGTAAGGAGATGGGGGGACCCTGAGATCAGATGCCTGTGTGGATAGAGGAACCGGCAGGAGAAGGCAGGCAAACGCGGCAGAAACTATGTTGCAGCATTCTGCAACTAGCGGTGGGAGTCACTAGCTGCATGTCCTATGGGGGCCAGGCAGGGGGAGGGGAGCAGGGAGCAGATTGCCGCTCTGCGGCACCCCAGGGGCCAGCCTAGATCCAGCAGGAGAAGGGTCCAGAAGAACAGTATGGGGGTCAGGCACGCAGGAGACCGGGGGTGGTGGGGGCAGACGGGGACGTAGGGCTGGAGAAGCCACTCTCTCACCATAGCCGTCTTCACCCTCGGTCCGTTCCAGCAGGGTTGCCCCTTCAGCTACTGGCACCGTAGTGGCAGGACGCTGGAAGAGGGACTTGGCGTGCGGGCGACCCTTGCGCTGGCGGGATGCAGGGGAGCTGGGCTGCCCTGGTCCACCTTGCCTTCTGTGGGGGAGGCAGCAGTGCAGTGACCGGCACTGGCGGAGCTCAACCCCGGGAGAAGCAGAGAGGTCTAGTGCGTCTCTGTTGTCCCTGATGGTCTGGAACAAAAAGAAAAGAAAAAAGTAAAAATCAAAATTTTAACAAAATTTAAACAAGGAGAAAACAGCCCTGCAGAGCAGGGAGTGTTTTGCCTCCTTGGACACTAAGCAAAAAACTGGCAGTCTCTCTCTCCAGGCTGAGGGTATAGCTGTGGAGGAGGGGCTTAACAGTTTTACAACAGAAAATTTGTCATTTTTGATTTATATCAAAAAAAGTTAAAATGTCAGCAACAATGAAATACCACCAAATGAAAGCTCTATTAGTGAGAAGAAAAGGAGGTAAAATTTATTTGGGTGGTAAGTTGCATGACCGAGCAATAAACGGTGAAAGTAGTGTAGTGCAGAATTGTAAAAAGTGGTCTGGTCATTAAGGGGGTTTAAGCTAGGGGAGCAGAGGTGGTTAAAAAGAAGAGCAAACGGCCATTCTATAGTAAACTTCCACTTAGTCGATTCATACCAGGCTGCAGACCTGACAGAAACTTCTTCTAGTGATTCCAAAGTGTGGACCACCCAAAGAGAGAGATCATTATATTATAAAGATACTGCCTTCCTGATACCATACAGCTTTTCTTTACAGCTGAATGTTAAAAATATATTTTCAAATATATAACTTTGTAAAATATATTTTCATTTACATTTTTTAAATATCTTAAAATATATTTGAGTGAGACAATATATTGTACATATATGTCAAACATATAAATTTATTTACTAAATATATTTCTCTTCCATATGGGTTAAACAATGCCCCAATATGCGGCACACCCCACCTGTATTAATCATTGCCCCCACATATGCTGCACACACCGCCTGGATGGAGAAATGCCCCCCAATATGCTGCACACACCGCCTGGATGGAGAAATGCCCCCCCAATATGCTGCGCACACCGCCTGGATGGAGAAATGCCCCCCAATATGCTGCGCACACCGCCTGGATGAAGAAATGCCCCCCAATATGCTGCGCACACCGCCTGGACGGAGAAATGCCCCCCAATATGCTGCGCACACCGCCTGGATGGAGAAATGCCCCCCCAATATGCTGCGCACACCGCCTGGATGGAGAAATGTCCCCCAATATGCTGCGCACACCGCCTGGATGGAGAAATGCCCCCCCAATATGCTGCGCACACCGCCTGGATGGAGAAATGCCCCCCAATATGCTGCACACACCATCTGGATGAAGAAATGCCCCCCAATATGCTGCCCACACCATCTGGATGAAGCAATGCCCCCCAATATGCTGCATACACCGCCTGGATGGAGACATGCCCCCCAATATGCTGCACACACCGTCTGGATGGAGAAATGCCCCCCAATATGCTGCACACACCGCCTGGATGGAGAAATGCCCCCCAATATGCTGCGCACACCGCCTGGATGGAGAAATGCCCCCCAATATGCTGCGCACACCATCTGGATGAATAAATGCCCCCCCAATATGCTGCGCACACCGCCTGGATGGAGAAATGCCCCCCAATATGCTGCGCACACCATCTGAATGAAGCAATGCCCCCCAATATGCTGCACACACCGCCTGGATGAAGAAATGCCCCCCAATATGCTGCGCACACCATCTGGATGAAGCAATGCCCCCCAATATGCTGCACACACCGCCTGGATGGAGAAATGCCCCCCCCAATATGCTGTGCACACCGCCTGGATGGAGAAATGCCCCCCAATATGCTGCGCACACCGCCTGGATGAAGAAATGCCCCCCAATATGCTGCACACACCGCCTGGATGGAGAAATGCCCCCCAATATGCTGCACACACCGCCTGGATGGAGAAATGCCCCCCCAATATGCTGCACACACCGCCTGGAAGGAGAAATGCCCCCCCAATATGCTGCACACACCGCCTGGAAGGAGAAATGCCCCCCAATATGCTGCGCACACCGCCTGGAAGGAGAAATGCCCCCCAATATGCTACGCACACCTGGTGGAGTACACAATGCCCCCCAAATATGCTGCATCCCCCTTTGAAGCATTGTCCCCCAAAATGCTGCACACCCCACCTGTTTTAATCATTGCCCCTTGTCCCCCAAAATGCTGCACACCCCACCTGTTTTAATCATTGCCCCCCAATATGCTGCAACCACGCCCCCTGCTAGAAGCCAGCAATCTAAGGAGCGCTGTGTGTAGTGTGGAAAATCCGCGCGTGCGCAGTGTCAAGGTAAGGAGATGTTTTGCATGTCGAAAGACTGTGAAATCTCCTTAACCCTGACGGCGCATGCGCAGCTGGGTGCACGCGCGGTATTCTCGCGCGCACCCAGGAATCGGCTCTGTATCATGAGTTCACTAAGTTCCTGGTCGCCCGTTGTACTGCGCAAGCGCGGAGGCGCACACCCCCCCCCGACACACCCCCAGAAGTCACGTGGGGTAAGGTTTTCTTTCAGGGTAAGGTTTGTTCTCAGAACACCGGATTACCCATGGCTAGGGCTCCTTGCAATCTAGGAGTAAAACAGGGTGAAGGTATTGATTATAATACTTGGGGGCATTGTTGTATTTAGTTTGTCCCTATTACCAGTTTTATTTACAAATTTTTAATGCCATGTGTTTATCATATGACCGGAAGTGGGGTAGAGTGACGTCAGACGCCCACGATACTCTGAGCCTTTAAAGAGGCACCATTCCTAATGGAGGTGCACTCTTTTTTTTTTTTTTTTTTTTTATCATCCTGGTGCCCACATATATTGTGTATCTACCCTCAGATCCTTTTGATTCAGGAACTGGCAGCATCTGTTCATCTTCTATTCGCTGCAAGTTTTTTCCCCTGATGAACCACGTGGATACCGCCACCTGGGGAAACGCGTTGGAAAGAAAAAAGTGGGGTCGCCCCTTTTGGGGCGATGCTCCGCTTTTAGGCAGGGATACCTGTAGGGTCACCCTAGGGACTAAACATCTTCCTCACCCCATTTGTTGGTTACTACCCGTGAAGACTGCCTGGCACCTAGTGACTGGTATCAACTAACCGTGAGTTATCGTCACAACCATGGTCTTCTGTAGTATAACGCTATATATCATATGCAGATGATTTTCATCCTATTGCCCTTGCTAAGTTCTGAGTAATTGTGCGTACACTATATCATTATACATTTGTGTGGGCACAAGATATATATTTTTGTTGTTGATGTATTGTGTACACAAATGTGTCTTTTTTGGGGGCTCTATGTATCTTTTTTATTTTTACTGTATCCAGTAAAAGTAAAATTTTAGGGGCTTTTTTTTTCTGTGATAAATTGTTTGTGTCCCCTATTGGGAGATTATTCCTAAATTCTGTGAGTTGTTAAGGTAAACATAGTATCATAGGGGATCTATTCACCAGGGTCATACATAATGGGCTTTTCTTCCATTCACAGTAAAGCCATAACTGTAGCCAAAACCCTTAAAAAAAGACTCACATCAGTGTTTAATAAGGAGATCGGCCTATATGCCTCTACATCTAAGGGATCCTTACCTTTTTTAATATTAGTATTATAACAGCTTCTGTCATTGATTGCAGAAGAATACCATCCTCCAAAGATTCAGTGAATACCTCCAATAAACAAGGGAGAATAACATCCCTATATTTACGGTAAAATCCATACGGAAGTCCATCTGAACCAGGGGAGGAGTTTCCAGAACAAGCCTTTATTGCTGCATCTAACTCCTGCAAGGAAAGTTCATGATCAAGTAATTCTCTTTGAGTGTCCATTAGGACTGGTAGAGAGATGGAATCCAAATATGCATCCATCGTTTCATCTGAGCTAATGTTATCTGATTTATATAAATCAACAAAGTAGTTAACAAAAATTCCCTTTATAGATTCTTGATCTTCTATAATTAAACCTTCAGGCGAACGAATAGTTACTATCTCTTTATTTTGGTCTTGGTTTGAAATCACTCTGGCCAACAATTTCCCTGGGCAGCCCGATTCGGCAAAATATTTTTGTCCCTTTTTTAAAGAAAAGCCTCTTTATCCAGAAGAAATTCATAATAGGCCTGGCTTGCATTCTCCATAATTCCCCCATTTTCTTCTGTTTTATTCATGGAGAATTCCTTGGTGGCACCTACCACTAGTTCTTTTAGTTCCCTTTCTTTCAAGCCATAGCCTTTTCTTAAATTAGAGATGTTACTAATAAATAAGCCCCTCGTAAAAGTCTTAAAGGCATCCCATACCACTTCATTTTTGCTGACTTATAGTTGGTACCCCAAAAACGGACAGTCTCCTGTTCCATCATTTTATGATTACCAGTATCATTATGGGGATCCAGTGGGGATTTTAATCCAATTTTTTTTTTAACCTCTTAAGGACCGGGCTCATTTTCACCTTCAGGACCAGGCCATTTTTTGCAAATCTTTATGTGGTGATAACTTTAAAACGCTTTGACTTATCCAGGCCATTCTGAGATTGTTTTTTTCGTCATATATTGTTCATGACACTGGTAAAATGAAGTCAAGAAAATACATTTTGGTATTTTTTTTTTATAAATAAAATTTACCAAAAATGTGTAAAAAAAAATAAATAAATAAAAAAAAAAAAAAAAAAATACATAGTAATACCTCCAAAAATAGTTATTACTTTACATTCCCCATATGTCTACTTCATGTTTGGATCATTTTGGTAATTACATTTTATTTTGTGGGGATGTTACAAGGCTTAGAAGTTTAGAAGCAAATTTTGAAATTTTTAAGAAATTTTCAAAAACCCACTTTTCAAGGACCAGTTCAGGTCTGAAGTCACTTTGTGAGGCTTACATAATAGAAACCACCCAAAAATTACCCCATTCTAGAAACTACACCCCTCAAGGTATTCAAAACGGATTTTACAAACTTTTTTAACCGTTTAGGTGTTCTACAAGAATTTATGGAAAATAGAGATACAATTTCAAAATTTCACTTTTTTGGCAGATTTTCCATTTTAATATTTTTTTTCCAGTTACAAAGCAAGGGTTAACAGCCAAATAAAACTCATTATTTATGGCCCTGATTCTGTAGTTTACGGAAACACCCCATATGTGGTCGTAAACTGCTGTACGGGCACATGGCAGGGCGCAGAAGGAAAGGAATGCCATACGGTTTTTGGAAGGTAGATTTTGCTAGACTGTTTTCTTGGACACTATGTCCCATTTGAAGCACCCCTGATGCACCCCTAGAGTAGAAACTCCAAAAAAGTGACCCCATTTTAGAAACTACGGGATAGGGTGGAAGTTTTGTTGGTACTAGTTTAGGGTACATATGATTTTTGGTTGCTCTATATTACACTTTTTGAGAGGCAAGGTAACAAGAAATAGCTTTTTTGGCACAGTTTTTTTATTTTTATTTTTTTATTTACAACAGTCATCTGACAGGTTAGATCATGTGGTATTTTTATAGAGCAGGTTGTCACGGACGCGGCGATACCTGATATGTATACAATTTTTTTGTTTGTGTCTCCATAGTCTGAGAGCCATAGTTTTTTCAGTTTTTGGGCGATTATCTTAGGCAGGGTATGATTTTCGCGGGATGAGATGACGGATTGATTAGAGCTATTTTGGGGTGCATATGACTTTTTAATCGCTTGCTATTACACTTTTTTGTGATGTAAAGTGACAAAAAATAGTTTATTTAGCACAGTTTTTATTTTTTTACGGTGTTCATCTGAGGGGTTAGGTCATGTGATATTATTATAGAGCTTGTCGATACGGACGCGGTGATACCTAATATGTATACTTTTTTTTTTTATTTATGTAAGTTTTACACTATCATTTTTGAAACAAAAAAAAAAAATCATGTTTATAGTGTCTCTATAGTCTGAGTTTATTTTTTATTTTTTGGGCCATTGTCTCATGTAGGGGCTCATTTTTTGCGCGATGAGGTGACTGTTTGATTGGTACTATTTTGGCGTACATGCGACTTTTTTGATCACTTTTATTACCTTTTTTGGGAAGTAAGGTGGGCGAAAATTGAAATTTCCTCAGTTTTTTTTTTTATGGGATTCACCGTGCGGGGAAAGAAACATGACCGTTTTATAGATCAGGTCGTTACGGACGCGGCAATACCTAATATGTGTAGTGTATTTTATTTTTTGAATTTTTCTTCAGTGATAAATTTATTTATTTTTTTATTTTTTATTTTATCTTTTTTCACTTTTTTTACTTTTTTTTTTTTTTTTTTACCCAGACCCACTTGGTTCTTGAAGATCCAGTGGGTCTTATGTCTGTATAATACAGTACAGTGCACTATATAGTGTATTGTACAGTATTTTACTTAAACCTTGTCTGAACAGATCTATGCCTTTAGCACAGAGGGTCTTATGTCTGTATAATACAGTACAGTGCACTATATAGTGTATTGTACAGTATTTTACTTAAACCTTGTCTGAACAGATCTATGCCTTTAGCACAGATCTGTTCAGCACCATGGACAGCAGGATGCCTGAGAAGGCGTCCTGTTGCCATGGGAACCTTCCCCGTCTGCCACAACTGAGCAGAAGGGGAAGGAGGGGGGCTCCCTCCCTATGTGACACCATCCTGTCTGGGGGCTTCAAAGGCACAGCAGCCCCCCGATGGGAGAGGGAGGGAGCTCCCTGACTGTTAACCTTTTCCATACAGCGGTCCGTACGGACCACGGTATGGAAAGGGTTAAACGGCTGACATCACAGCACAGATGTCAGCCGTTTATACCTTAGTGTCAGCAATGTGCTGACACTCTGGTATACCCACTGGACACCAATGAATATTCAAGAGGAGGCGGGCGGGGGATCGCGATTCCGTCTGCCGCACCGCCTGCAATCCTCCCCCCTGCACCACCCGCCGGCATAAAATCATTCAGGGGTGCAGGGGGGTGAAAAAATCTTTTATTTTGGGCATTTTAACGTTTCTGATCCCCCGCGGTCAGGGACGGCGGGGATCAGAAACTGCAGAAAGCGCTGCAAACCGCAGGTCTGAATTGACCTGCGGTTTGCAGCGATCGCCGATACGAGGGGGTCACAGGACCCCCCTCTGCATTGACCCTGGGTGCCTGGCTGTGTGTAACAGCGGGGGTATCAGCGATGTCACCATGTCTACAGACATGGTGACAGTTTAATGCCATGACGAGTATACTCGTCATGGAGCACTAAGTAGCAGGTCCTGAACGTGTTAAACAACACCTGGCTCTGAATATTGTAATTGCACATAACTAAACAATGTTGTATTGCTACTAAATTATTCACTGAAATCTGTGTAGCACTGGTTTGCTCTTTCTAATTTCTCTGTTCTGCTTAGGGTACTTTCAAACTTGTGTTTTTCTTTTCCAGCATAGAGTTCCATCCTAGGGGCTGCATACCGGAAAAGAACTGATCAGTTTTATTCCCATGCATTCTGAATGGAGAGCAATCCGTTCAGTATGCTTCAGTTCAGTCTTTTTGACTGATATGGTAAAAGATAAAACCGCAGCATGCTACGGTTTTATCTCCAGCCCAAAAAAGTGAAGACTTGGCTGAATGCCGGATCCGGAATTTTCGGATTCAAAATACCGGAATGCCAGATCCGTCCTTCCAGTCTGCACATGCGCAGACTGAAAAATACTTGAAAAAAAATAAATGCCGGATCCGTTTTTCTGGATGACACCGGAAAGATGGATCCGGCATTTCAATGCATTTTTCAGACTGATCAGGCATTTTTCAGACTGATCAGGATCCTGATCAGTCTTTTAAATGCCATCAGTTGGCATATGTTTTGCCGGATCCGGCAGGCAGTTACTGCGACGGAACTGCTTGCCGGATCACTCTGCCGCAAGTGTGAAAGTAGCCCAACTGAGATGGAAGTACATACTCAGTTACATACTTTAACTGCCACCAGCTGAGTAGAAAGGATATACCCCCTGAGAATGTGCATGCCCCCTAAGCTGCCAGCTTGGAATAAATCTAGCAGAGCAGTTGGAAAAATGAAGGGGGATCCCTGTGAGATACTGGTTCTGCGTTTGTTAGAATAAGTCATGTGCTTATTGCAGTATGTGATATCTGATTTAGATTTTTTTACATTTATAATAACAACCTCTTTTTAGCACTAGACTAATTAATTGCTCAGAGCTAATTAATGTAATTCATGGTTTTGTGTACATGATTGATTCCTGTTGATTATAGCATTTATAATACAAGACCTGTTTTTATATGTAGCTTTCAGATGTGCATATAAGTATTCATTGAAGACTAGTCTTATTTATTCCAAATAATATATTTTATGAACCTTTATACTAAGCATGAGCAAAATGAAAAATTTCATATCTGCTTGTAACCCTATAGGACCTGTATTATATGATGGATCCCAAGCATCGGGACATTCTCAGAAGGATGCGGCTTGAGCTCTGCTCGCAGGGGCTAGCTGATGGGCTTGTGCCTCAGTATTTGTTTCAGGAAGGTGTCATTACAAGTGAGCAACTTGAAGACATTACCTCACAGGCCACCAGTCAGAGACGAGCTATGAAGCTTCTGGATGTTCTTCCTACCCGAGGATCCAAAGCATTTAAAGTTTTCTTGGTTTCCCTATCTGAATTTCCATGGATTCGTGTTAAATTAGACCTACTATGCAAAGAAAGTCTGGTGGGAAAAACATTACATCTGCCGAATAACCTCAAAGATATCTGCCCAAGTGACAAACAGCTGAGCCTTCTGGCAGATCAGTTGGGTGCCGATTGGGAAAAAGTACTTGGTTATCTAGGCTTGGATCATGTGGAAATCTACAAATGTAAAGTGCAACATCCTTACTCACTGCACTCACAAGCAATGGAAGGATTGGTAAAATGGAAACAGCACATGGGACACAAAGCAACAATGCAATATCTTTGGGAGGTTTTACAAGCTGCGGAAGTGCATCATTCAGCATTGGAAACCTTGCTGCAATTATCCTGAGGAAATTAAGTAACCAGACAGATCAATCAATATCTACAGTGTATCTCTGCTATGCCTGTATGGTAGGGAGATTAGAGGAACTGGTTCGGAAGTAAACCTGAAAACTTGTTGGCTGTGCATGAACAACTTGCTTTCTATTTTAAATATCCTGATGGCTCCTAAATTCTATTTCACTTATTTTAAAGCCCTCTTCTGGACCAATTCCCCCCCCCCCCCCCAGGTTTAGACAACAAGAAATTAGAAGATAAATATTTTTTACTAATTAAAACTTCCCTACTTCCCTGGTGGTTTAATAAAGTAAGAGTCAATGTCACTAACTTTAATTGTCTAAGGTACAGGTGCTTATTAGTTAACAGTTGGCTTCTTTTAATCCTAGTGTGTCATCTTTTGACCATTTGAAAGAAACGGCAATAGCTTATGCGATCACGTGTATCAACATCACAAACATCACAAGTTACAATGTACAGTACAATACATTACACGCTGTGTAGTCCTCTTCTTACTGGTCTGACTCCTCCCACTAATCACATCATCAAAGGTCCTTTGGCTACACTAAGTCAGAGTTTTAATATAGTCCTGTCCATGAGCTTAATGATCTTTCACCCTCTTTTCCTGCTTGCACCGATCACACAGATACAAAACTCTCTCATTGATCCAGCAGAGCGTTCTGCCGTATCATTAAGGAAGCAATCGGGGAGGTATGGTACTGCTGGAGCACCCTGACTGCAGATTATATGACACAGAGGGAGATTTATCAAACTGGTGTAAATTAGAACTGGTTTAGTGGCCCATAGCAACCCGTCAGATTCCACCTTTAATTTTTAACAGCTCCTTTGGAAAATGAAAGGTGGAATCTGATTGATTGCTATAGGAAACTAAACCAGTTCTACTTTACTCCAGTTTGATAAATCTCCCACACAGACTTTTTAATATTTTTTCCTGCTAAAAAAGTGAGTCTTATAGTCCATAAAATACTGTGAACGCTCGTTCCTGACAATCTGCCAATCTAAATGTGCCGCCAATCATCTGATAAACGAGTGAAACACTTTCATTGGTGATCCTGTCTTTCGTGCAGGCACACCAATCTTCCTTTTTGGGCAGCAGATAATACTTTCTAAACAACGATGTGCTGCCCAGGAACAAAGATTCTGTATGGGGACGAGGGATCTCAATTGCTCATACTGCAAAGGAGATTACTGCTTGTATATACAGCGGTCTCCTTCACTGATCGAGGAGCCGACTGTTTGGAAGAAACACTTCCTTCTTGACAATCGGCTGTAACATTGTGTGGTGTAAACCCGCCTTAAGAGGGTTTTTCAACATTTTCATACTGATGACCTATCCTGATTGGTGGGGGCCTGACATCTTGAGGATAGCACAGGAGGGCAACAAAAGGGGGAAAAGCGCTCATAGGGCGATATGTATAGTTAGGGAGCAGTTACTTAAGATGATTAGACTCGCCTTGTGTGGTTGTGCAAACATAGGCACAACCCTAGTGTGCATGGGGTTTTGTTATATTTCGGAGGTCGGTGCTGCCAGTGTCGTCTGTTCTTCACTTGGTGGGTTGCCAACTCCTTTGAGGAAAGTGACGGATTTGAACCGGATGGAACCCACGTCGAAGTCCACACCCTCAGTGGAGACGCTTCATCGGCGTAACTGAACGACCTGGCGGATATGGATAAAAAGCTATTTATTTTGAAGATGAAGAAGTCATCTTCAAAATAAATAGAAGCTTTTTATCCATATCCTCCTGGTTGTTCAGTTGCTCCGATTAAGTGTCTCCACTGAGGGTGTGTACTTCCACATGGGTCCCATCTTGAGGATAGGTCATCAGTATAAAAACGTTGGAAAACCCCTTTATAAGGATTTCCACCTCATCACCACGACGGCTACAAGGAGACTGACCCCCTGACCTCTGTAGGGGCAGGAACAGAGAGAGGGTTTAAATCCCCTCCTGCCACCACCAACACCAGTGTTTCCTGTCCCTACAGAGGACAGGGGCAAAGAGAGTCTCCCTGTGGGGAGATGAAGATGGTAACTTCCTGACACCTTACCTGGTGTTCCCCCTGCCCTCCTGCGGTCCTTGTACTAACGCTGGGCAGGGGTGAAGGAGGGAGGCCTCGCTCCATTACAATATGTGAGCCTGCTCCCGGGTCGCGATCTCCCGCCGGGCCTGTTTGGCTATCGCCGGGTGCGCGCCTAAGCGCTTCAGTAAAGTGGCAGACGTCACTTCCGGTGGACGGGGGAAGTGACGTCATCCAGGAAGCGTCTCCTGCTCAAATTTCGGCGCCAGCAAGTGCCGAATGTCTCAGTGTACCGGCGTTCAGCGGAGACCCTTCTGTGCCGCTTGCCGTAAGTTCCCCTGTGGGGAAGCGCTTTTTTGCCTTGTTACTTGTTATTAGACACTGTACCAGGTTGCTTGTTCCTCCTCCTCCACATCTCTGGCTTGGGGCTTCTGGCTATTTATCTCCATGTATACTTAACATGGCTGATGGGGGTTATTTTTCCCAGGTCACTAAGGAGGCTCAGAAAAACCTCCTTATCCCAAATGCCCCCCTTACCCAGGGATCCACCTCCACCTAAAAAGCGAAGAGGACCATCTCCTTCTTTATCAGACCCGGAGATGATAGAGGAAGATGCTTCATCATCTAGAGCCTGGGAGGACGAGGCGGCTTCCTCTGATATTGATACTACAGAATCAGATAGGAAATTTTTGCTTTTCGTTGGATGAGATGCCAGTCCCTTCTAAGGGCTGTCCGAGCCACTATGGGGGTAGAAGAAACCCCAAGAGCCCACTCAGTCCAGGACGAGATGTTTGGGAGACTCGGGGTTAAGAAGACCTGGGTGTTCCCAATTAATGAGAACATACGGGATATGGTGCTCGACGAGTGGTCCAACCCAGAGAGGCGGTTGGGGGTGTCCAGGTCCTTTAAGAACCGGCTGTTGTTTGACACTAGTGAAGTGAAAATTTTCAGCGAAACACCAAAAGTTGACATTCAAGTCGCAAAAGTCAATAAAAAGACTGCCTTGCCCTTCGAAGACACCGCTCGGCTACGTGACCCCAGGGATAGGAAGGCAGCCTTTTAACCTCCTCAGGACCGCCGTACGCAGGATTGCGTCTTTGCGGCGGTCCTGTTGCTCTGGGTGGACGCGCCGGTGCGTCCTCTCGCGAGACGCAAGATTTCTGGCATTGCCGGCCCGCGCATGCGCATCGCGGGCCGGCAAAAGTTAAAGAAGTATTTCGTCACCAGCCTGCCAGCCACGATCATTGGCTGGCAGGTTGGCGATTTTCAAAAAATCAAATCAAAAGCCAGATAACACATCATTATTAGTAAATATGATGTGTTAAATGGCTTGTCTGCTCCTCTGCTGGTCCTTTTCGTCGGTTGGTTCCAGCAGAGGAGCAGACATCACTGTGAGTACCTACCAAACACTACCCTTAGCCCCAGATCACCCTCAATCACCCCCATCATCCAAATTAACCCCTTGATCGCCCCCTGTCAATCACTTAGTGAAAGACAAAAAGTGATCAGTGTAAACTGTCACTTTTTTTTTCACTAGTATTGGCTGTTAGGTTTTAGGATAGTTTAGGCCCCTTGGTTAGGTAGTTAGCGATCGGTTAGCGCCCAGCCCACCGCACCGCAGTCACTGATTCGCTGATTAGCGTATCGCTAATCAGCATTTGTACTTTTATAGTATCTGTAAGTGATCAAAACTGATCAGTCAGATCTATAATAGTATTAGTGTCACCCTAGCTCGCCCTCCACCCAAAACGCAGTGTTTGCCCGATCAGGCCTGATCGGTCGCCCACACGTGCGTTCACCCACACCCGCCCCGCCGCAGTGACAAAAATTTTTTTGTTTTTTGATCACTGCACATTCACTTTACACGCTCTGCGGCGATAAAAAAAAATCAGTTTTGATATTTTTTATCAACCGCAGCGGCCTCCGGTACTTCGCTAGCCTCCCCTTTGTAAGACAGGCTTGCTTTTTTTCTTGGGTAGTCTCAGGGAATACCCCTAAATTTAGTAGTCCAAATGGCAAACAGGGGGTATTCTTCTGAAGAGGCCTACAGGATTCTGACCCAGTCGGATGAGGAATGGGAACCCTCATCTGACAAATCTAGCGGGTCAGAATATGAACCTGTAGAAAGCAGTGGCTCTCTGACCCAAAGTTCGGATGAGGAGGTGGAGGTCCCTGATAGCACCAGGCGTACCCGGCCCCGTGTCGCTAGACTACAGGTTGTGCAGGATCCGTTTCAAGAGCAGCAGAGTGGGGCTGTCGCTGTCGGATCACGTGGTGAGGCATACACCAGCAGCGCAGCCCTTCCTGGACCTAGTACCAGCACTGCCGTACAACCTGGTGAAGTGGCGAGCACCAGAAGGGCAGTTGAAGCTGGTACGGTGGCACGTGCAGTAGTTACCCCGTCGCAGCCACCGCGCAGACAGGCCCGTAGAGTCCCTGAGGTGCTGGCAAACCCTGATTGGCAGTCACCAACTTCAGCCGCACCTGTAGTTCCCCCTTTCACCGCCCAGTCTGGAGTTCGGGTTGAGACAGCTCAGATCGGTTCGGCCCTGGGATTTTTTGAGCTGTTCTTGACTGCAGAGCTCTTGGACTTAGTCGTGGCAGAGACAAACCGGCATGCCACACAATTTATATCCGCCAACCCGGGAAGCTCTTATGCCCAGTCTTTCCAGTGGAAACCAGTCCAAGTTTCCGAATTTAAGTTTTTTTCTGGGCCTTCTCCTCAACATGGGTCTAACTAAAAAGCATGAATTGCGGTCATATTGGTCCACGAACCCGATTCATCACATGCCCATGTTCTCTGCTGCTATGTCCAGGACACGTTTTGAGACCATCCTGCGTTTCCTGCATTTTAGCGACAACACCACCTCCCGTCCCAGAGGCCACCCAGCTTTTGACCGGCTCCACAAAATTCGGCCCCTCATATACCACTTCAACCAGAAATTTGCAGATTTGTATACCCCCGAGCAAAACATCTGCGTAGACGAGTCCCTAATACATTTTACCGGGCGCCTTGGCTTCAAACAATACATCCCAAGCAAGCGTGCCCGGTATGGGGTAAAATTGTATAAGCTCTGTGAAAGGGCCACAGGCTATACCCACAAATTTCGGATCTATGAGGGAAAAGATCAGACCCTGGAGCCGGTCGGTTGCCCTGACTACCTGGGGAGCAGTGGGAAGACAGTCTGGGACTTGGTGTCACCCTTATTTGGCAAGGGGTACCATCTTTATGTGGACAATTTTTACACAAGTGTGCCCCTCTTCAGGCATTTGTTCCTAGAACAGATTGGCGGCTGTGGCACCGCGTGAACTAGTCGAGTGGGCTTCCCCCAACGGCTCGTTACCACCCGTCTTGCAAGGGGGGAGAGGGCTGCCTTGTGTAACGAAGAACTGCTCGCGGTGAAATGGAGACAAGCGTGACGTTTACATGCTCTCCTCCATTCACGCAGACACAACAATCCAAATTGAATGGGCAACCCGTGTCATTGAAAAGCCCCTCTCAGTCCACGACTATAATGCGCTCATGGGAGGGGTGGACTTCAATGACCAGATGTTGGCTCCCTATTTAGTTTCCCGACGCACCAGACGCTGGTATAAGAAGGTGTCTGTATATTTGATTCAATTGGCTGCATATAATAGTTTTGTTCTCTACAGTAAGGCTGGGAGAACAGGATCCTTCCTCAAATTTCAGGAAGAGATCATCGAGAACCTCCTGTATCCAGAAGGTTCCGTGGCCCCAACCACCAGTGTAGTTGGCCGTCTACACGAGCGACATTTCCCCAGTGTCGTTCCTGGTACCTCAAACCGACCGCCACCCCGAAAAAAATGTTGTGTCTGTAGCAGGAGTGGAATAAGGCGTGACACCCGCTATTTCTGTCCTGACTGTCCTGACCACCCTGCCCTATGCTTTGGAGAGTGTTTCCGGAAGTACCACACACAGGTACACTTAGCATAGGGATTGCATCTCACAGGACAGGCACACAGGGCTATTAGGGCCCTTTTACTCACAGCTGCTGCAAACCTCTCCTTTCACCTGGGATAAAGTGCATAATGTACTTCGCCACATCTTTGGGCGATTTGCGCTTTGCACATTGTCCCATGGAGAAGGAGAGGTTTGTTCTATAAAGGTAAAAAAAACTAAACAAAAAAAAAAAAATTACCGGTAAGTAAAAAAAGTTAACGTTCAGTTCAAAAAGTAAAAAAAAGTTTCTATGTTCTGTTCAAAAGTTATTATAAAGTTAATAAATTTATTGCGTTTTTTTTTTTTTTTTTTTACCTTCTAGGTGGACTAACCGATCGACTAGCTGCAGCACTGATGTGCATTCTGACAGAAGCATTGCGCTGCTGTCAGATTACACACAAGTCGGTGTATGCGGCGCTGCAAGACGAGATTTCTCCTCTGCAGTAAAAGATACGTTTGCCGAGCCATATGAGCTGAGGAGGTGGCGGTGTTCATATGCTTTGGCAAACACTTTGTATATATATATATTTATATATATATATATATGGTTTGCCAGGGCATACGAGCTAAGTGGGTATGGATGTTGGGCGGAGCTCCTATGTCCTGGCAGACGCCTTTCCCCTCCTTTTTTTTTATTTGGCAGAGATTTTTTCATCCACATTGATCGATGCGAATGAAGAAATCTGTGCCGTTCATTTTTTCTTTCAGCCCAGAGGCTGAACGAAAAAATAAAATCTCATTACCCGTATGCTCAATATAAGGAGAATAGCAGAAACTCCAAATGCTGGCCATACATGTAATGATTGCAGAGACGCTCAAATGCCAGGGCAGTACAAACACCCCACAAATGACCCCATTTTGGAAAGAAGACACCCCAAGGTATTTACTGAGGGGCATATTGAGTCCATGAAAGATTGAAATTTTTGTCCCAAGTTAGCGGAAAGGGAGACTTTGTGCGAAAAAACAAAAAAAAAAATCAATTTCCGCTAACTTGTGCCAAAAAAAAATAAATTCTAGGAACTCGCCATGCCCCTCATTGAATACCTTGGGGTGTCTTCTTTCCAAAATGGGGTCACATGTGGGGTATTTATACTTCCCTGGCGTTTTAGGGGCCCCAAAGCGTGAGAAGAAGTCTGGTATCCAAATGTCTAAAAATGCCCTCCTAAAAGGAATGTGGGCCCCTTTGCGCATCTAGGCTGCAAAAAAGTGTCACACGTGGTATCTCCGTACTCAGGAGAAGTTGGGCAATGTGTTTTGGGGTGTCATTTTACATATACCCATGCTGGGTGAGAGAAATATCTTGGCAAAAGACAACTTTTCCCATTTATTTTTTATACAAAGTTGGCATTTGACCAAGATATTTATCTCACCCAGCATGGGTATATGTAAAATGACACCCCAAAACACATTCCCCAACTTCTCCTGAGTACGGCGATACCACATGTGTGGCACTTTTTTGCAGCCTAGGTGGGCAAAGGGGCCCACATTCCAAAGAGCACCTTTCGGATTTCACCGGTCATTTTTTACACATTTTGATTTCAAACTTCTTACCACACATTTGGGCCCCCAGAATGCCAGGGCAGTATAACTACCCCACAAGTGACCCCATTTTGGAAAGAAGACACCCCAAGGTATTCGCTGATGGGCATAGTGAGTTCATATAAGTTTTTATTTTTTGTCACAAGTTAGTGGAATATGAGACTTTGTAAGAAAAAAAAATAAATAAAATCATCATTTTCCACTAACTTGTGACAAAAAATTAAAAGTTCTATGAACTCACTATGCCCATCAGCGAATACCTTAGGGTGTCTACTTTCCGAAATGGGGTCATTTGTGGGGTGTTTGTACTGTCTGGGCATTGTAGAACCTCAGGAAACATGACAGGTGCTCAGAAAGTCAGAGCTGCTTCAAAAAGCGGAAATTCACATTTTTGTACCATAGTTTGTAAACGCTATAACTTTTACCCAAACCATTTTTTTTTTTTACCCAAACATTTTTTTTTTTATCAAAGACATGTAGAACAATAAATTTAGAGAAAAATTTATATATGGATGTCGTTTTTTTTGCAAAATTTTACAACTGAAAGTGAAAAATGTATTTTTTTGCAAAAAAATCGTTTAATTTCGATTAATAACAAAAAAAGTAAAAATGTCAGCAGCAATGAAATACCACCAAATGAAAGCTCTATTAGTGAGAAAAAAAGGAGGTAAAATTCATTTGGGTGGTAAGTTGCATGACCGAGCAATAAACGGTCAAAGTAGGGTAGGTCAGAAGTGTAAAAAGTGGCCTGGTCATTAAGGGTGTTTAAGCTAAGGGGGCTGAGGTGGTTAAAAAAAAATCGTGGGAAGCGGCGATGTTTAATTTAAAAGAAAACATCGCAGCTACCTCGCTAGCAAGGTCCATGAGGTTGTGGCTAGATGAGCTTGAATCACCTGTGTGAAGTTGGCACCCCATGTTCTTAAATTTCAAAAAGAAATACACCATTCGTTTGTGCTGCGTTTGTGCTGGTTTGTGCCACAAAAATTTATGTTTGCGCCGCTTTGGTTTCCGAGATATTGCGTGCTTGATTCGCTGAAACCCCGCCCACTTTCCACCCCATGTTTTTAAATTTCAAAAAGAAATACACCTTTCGTTTGTGCCGCAAAAATGAACGTTTGTGCCGGTTCGGTTCCTGAGATATTGCGCGTTAGATTTTTATGAAGCCCCTCCCACTTTCCACCCCATGTTTTTAAATTTCAAAAAGAAATACACCATTCGTTTGTGCTGGTTTGTGCTGCAAAAATTAACGTTTGCGCCGCTTTGGTTTCCGAGATATTGCACGCTTGATTTTCTGAAACCCCACCCACTTTCCACCCCATGTTTTTAACCCAGACCCTAGACCCCCCAGGTGTGCTGCAGCTTTAACCCCTCCCCCCCACAACTTTTTATGGGGCACAAGCATATTATTTTATTTTTTTCTGTGTACGCGGACTGTGGCCGGGACTCTTAGCGTCCGGCCACTGTTAGCGCATCGCACACCCTACCGCTGATCAACTTCGGACGGTTGATCAGTGAGTTCGAATTTTTTTGAAAAAATAATTCACATTTTTTGGCCTTTTTTTTTTTTGGGGCTGTTAGGTTTAGGATAGGTTTGCGAACACCCGTCCCCCCCACACACACGCACACCAAATAAAGTTTATCACGCACACACACACTCCCCTATGGCGCGCCGGATGTTCTCGGCTGGGGAGGCATATGCCCAGCTTGCCTCCGAGTCCGAGAGCCCCAGTGAGGACGAGGATGACCCCACTTTCCTTTTGTCATCCGCGTCATCATCTAGCGATGATGAGACCCCAAGGCGGCGGAAACACCGCCAGGCGGAGCAAGGGGACCGCCATGCTAGGGACCCTGTGGCCCACACTAGTACGAGAAGCTCTGGGGCTCGTACTAGTTTTCCGGCCCACCAGTTAAGTCCACCGGAACCCCCTACCGGTGAACTTGTCTGGTATACCCCAGAGCGTTTTGAGCCCGTGATTCCTGATTTTGTAGGCCAACCAGGAATCCAGATTTCCACAGTGGGCTTCACTGAATACGACTACTTTAGTCTTTTTTTCAGTGACCACTTTGTGAATCTGATGTTGGAGCAGACGAACCTGTATGCCCAACAGTTCATTGCTCAACACCCGGGCTCCTTTTTGGCTAGGCCCGGTGGCTGGACTCCGGTCTGTGCAGCCAAGATGAGGACGTTTTGGGGCCTCGTGCTGCATATGGGCCTAGTCAAGAAACCTAGTGTCAGGCATTACTGGAGTGGGGACGTCCTCTACAGTACGGCCATGACACGTACCCGGTTTGAGGCCATCCAGAAATGCCTGCATTATGCAGATAATGCAGCATGTCCCCCCCCCCCAAGGTGATCCTGCCTATGACCCCCTGTACAAAATCAGGCCGGTCATCGATCATTTTGGGGCCAAATTTGTGCAGGCCTATGTACCTGGAAGGGAGGTCGCGGTTGATGAGTCTCTCATTGCTTTCAAGGGGAGACTCATTTTCCGCCAGTATGTTCCCTCTAAGCGGGCGAGGTATGGCGTGAAGCTGTACAAACTTTGCGAGAGTACCTCAGGGTACACTTACAAGTTTTGTGTGTACGAGGGGCGAGATTCCCGTATTCAACCCCCAGAATGTCCCCCCACTCTGGGTGTTAGCGGGAAACTTGTATGGGACCTTATGCACCCACTGCTAGATAAGGGTTACCACTTGTACGTGGATAACTTTTATACTAGTATCCCCTTGTTCCTGTCCCTCGCCGCCAGATCCTGGCAACACAGGGACATTCCTTCAGTTCTATGAGGCAGTCCTCAAGGACCTGATCTTTTCTGACCGGGAAAGAGCAGGCCGGAGTACCACGGGAACTGGAGATGCCCGGATCGTCCCTGGAAAACACTTTCCAGGTGTGGTCCCCCATACTGGAAAGAAGGGACGGACTCAAAAAAGGTGCAAAGTGTGTCACAGGAAGGGGATACGGAAGGACACCACTACTCAGTGTGACATGTGCCCTCTTCATCCGGGCCTCTGCATTATTGGTTGCTTCAGGGAGTACCACACTTCCATGGAGTACTAAATTTATGTTCCCCTTCCCCAATTTAGCCACTGACAATCGGATAAAAAACTATGGTTCTCAGACTTGACACTAAAACGAAAAAAAAAAAAAAAATTCTAAAATATTTTGTAAAACTAAAATAAATAAAAAAAGTTGACATCAGGGTATCGCCGCGTCTGTGAGAATCTGCTCTATAAAAATACCCCATGACCTAACCCCTCAGATGAACATGGTCAAAAAATAAAATAAAAACGGTGCAACGGTGATGTAAGGTGACAAAAAAAACTTTTTGCACCGTTTTTATTTTATTTTTTGAGGGGTTAGGTCATGGGGTATTTTTACCTCGCACAGGGACAGGGGTGATGCCGCTACCGTGAATTGTGGACAGTACAAGGACATCCCTCTTGTCCTTATATCTGACCAGCAACAGGTTTCCACTGGTAAGGGCACGGGTCGCACCCCTGGGGATAGGTGCCTGGAGGGGGTGGGTAGGGAGGGTGCGTTGATTTTTCCGCACGGTCCCACAAACGGACGTGGATCTGGCAGCGAGGGACTGGAACAAGGGGATACTAGTATAAAATTTATCCACGTACAGGTGGTAACCCTTATCTAGCAGTGGGTGCATAAGGTCCCACACAAGTTTCCCGCTAACACCCAGAGTGGGGGGACATTCTGGGGGTTGAATACGGGAATCTCGCCCCTCGTACACACAACTTGTAAGTGTACCCTGAGGTACTCTCGCAAAGTTTGTACAGCTTCACGCCATACCTCGCCCGCTTAGAGGGAACATACTGGTGGAAAATGAGTCTCCCCTTGAAAGCAATGAGAGACTCATCAACCGCGACCTCCCTTCCAGGTACATAGGCCTGTACAAATTTGGCCCCAAAGTGATCGATGACCAGCCTGATTTTGTACAGGCGGTCATAGGCAGGATCACCTTGGGGGGGACATGCTGCATTATCTGCATAATGCAGGCATTTCCGTATGGCCTCAAACCGGGAGCGTGTCATGGCAGTACTGTAAAGTGGGGCCTGGTAGAGGACGTCCCCACTCCAGTAATGCCTGACACTAGGTTTCTTGACTAGGCCCATATGCAGTACGAGGCCCCAAAACGCCCTCATCTTGGCTGCACAGACCGGAGTCCAGCCACTGGGCCTAGCCAAAAAGGAGCCCGGGTGTTGAGCAATGAACTGTTGGGCATACAGGTTCGTCTGCTCCAACATCAGATTCACAAAGTGGTCACTGAAAAAAAGACTAAAGTAGTCGTATTCAGTGAAGCCCACTGTGGAAATCTGGATTCCTGGTTGGCCTACAAAATCAGGAATCACGGGATCAAAACGCTCTGGGGTATACCAGACAAGTTCACCGGTAGGGGGCTCCGGTGGACTTAACTGGTGGGCCGGAAAACTAGTACGAGCCGCAGAGCTTCTCGTACTAGTGTGGGCCACGGTCCCTAGCATAGCGGTCCCCTTGCTCCGCCTGGCGGTGTTTCCGCCGCCTTGGGGTCTCATCATCATCGCTAGATGATGAGGAGGATGCGGATGACAAAAGGAAAGTGCGGTCATCCTCGTCCTCACTAGGGCTCTCGGACTCGGAGGCAAGCTGGGCGTATGCCTCCTCAGCCGAGATCATCCGGCGGGCCATAGGGGAGTGTGTGTGCGTGATAAACTTTATTTGGTGTGCGTGTGTGTGTGGGGGGACGGGTGTTCGCGAACTTATCCTAAACCTAACACACAAAAAATAAAAAATAAAAAAATGTAAAAAAAATTCAAACTTGCTGATCAACCGTCCAAAGTTGATCAGCGGTGGGGTATGCGATGCGCTAACAGTGGCCGGACGCTAAGAGTCCCGGCCACAGTCAGCGTACGCAGAAAAAAATAAAATATATGCTTGTGCCCCAAAAAAAGTTGTGGGGGGGCTGCGGGAGGGGGGCAAGCTGCAGCACACCTGGGGGGTCTAGGGTCAGGGTTCAAAACATGGGGTGGAAAGTGGGCGGGGTTTCAACAAATCAAGCGCGCAATATCTCGGAAACCAAAGCGGCGCAAACGTTTATTTTTGCAGCGCAAACCAGCCCAAACGCAGCACAAACGAATGGTGTATTTCTTTTTGAAATTTAAAAACATGGGGTGGAAAGTGGGTGGGGTTTCAGCAAATCAAGCGCGCAATATCTCGGAAACCAAAGCGGCACAAACGTTTATTTTTGCAGCACAAACGCAGCACAAACGAATGGTGTATTTCTTTTTGAAATTTAAGAACATGGGGTGCCAACTTCACACAGGTGCTGGAATCTCACATCAGAGATAATACTCCCAGGGAAGAGATCCTAAGGTCCCTCTCCCTATTGAGGTCCGCCACAGCATTTATGGCAGACGCCTCGGCTGAATCTGTCAGATTTGCTGCGAAGGACGCCGGGCTCTCCAACGTGGCCCGCCGCGCCTTGTGGATGAAGAGCTGGTCAGGCAACAACACATCAAAGATGAAACTATGCTCCATCCCGTTCTCAGGGGAATACGTCTTTGGCCCTGTCCTAAGATCGTATCCTGGAAAAAGCTGCGGACAAGAAAAAGGGTTTCCCAGAGGAGAGACCCTATAAAAGGAAATATCCCTTTCGGGCCCCCACTAGCCAGAATAGATCCTTTAGGGATAAAGGAAAGTTAGGACGCTGGAGCTATCTGAAAGGGGGCAGGGGTAGAAATAACCCCTCCTCCTCCCAAAATAAGTCCTCGGATAAACAATGACGCCAGAGTCGGGGGGAGATTGAAGAATTTTCTGAATCCTTGGGAGTCCATTACCCCGAACCCTTGGGCCCGGGACATCATAAAATTCGGATACCGAATCGAACTTTCTTCATCTCCCCAAACCGCTTCGTTGTTACCAACCCAAACTCCTCCAATGTACGCAAAAAGATTCTGCAAGGAATTCAAAGCCTTCTGGCAATGGATGTGATAGTACAAGTCCCATCAACACAGCAAAGACAAGGGTTCTATTCAAACCTGTTTTTGGTAGAGAAAAAAGAAGGCTCATTCCGTACAATTATAAACTTGAAAGCCCTAAACAAGTTTGTAATCTATCGGAAGTTCAGGATGGAATCCCTAATGTCCCTGATTCCGTTAATAGGGAGGAATGCCCTGATGTGTTCAGTAGATCTTCAGGACGCTTACTACCACGTCCCAATTCATCCAGAGTCACAAAGATTATTGAGATTTGCCATTCAGGACCACAAGGGGGTAACCCGTCACTTCCAGTTTACGGCCCTTCCCTTTGGGATATCATCTGCGCCCAGAGTCTTCACGAAACTGGTAGTCGAGATGGTGGCCTTCCTGAGACACAAAGGACTGGTGATTATACCATACCTGGACGATTTCCTCCTAATTGGGAATTCAGAGAACAAACTCAGAACAGACCTACAAACCTTCCTGTCTCTCACCCAAGATCTAGGGTGGTTGGTGAACCAGAAAAAATCAAACCTGGTACCCTCCAGCACTATACAGTTTTTGGGTGTCATCCTGGATTCCCGAGCTCAACATACCTTTCTTCCACCAGACAAGGTCAAAAACCTCCAATTGAAGGTTCGACGATTCCAGAACAGGAGGTCTTGTCCCATAAGGGAAGCTATGAGTCTCCTGGGTCTTCTCTCGTCCTGCATTCCGTCAGTCCCATGGAGCCAGTCCCACTTCCGATCCCTCCAGTCATGGATTCTCAGAACTTGGAACAAACAGTCCTCCTTGGATCACAAAGTTCTGATCCCTCTAGTGGTGAAGACCTCCCTAGACTGGTGGAAAAGCACAGGCAATCTGTCCTTGGGAGTTGCCTGGGAGAAGACTCCCTACATTCAAGTGCTTACAGATGCAAGCGAAAAAGGATGGGCAGCGAAAGTGGGAGATTGTTTCAGGGTTCCTGGATTCCAACAACCCGCTCTCAATCCTCCAACTTCTGAGAGCTGGAAGCAGTCTGGAAAGCTCTGAAAGCTGCAGAGATCCTTCTCGTGGGTCAACACGTAAAGATTCTTTCAGACAATACGACGACGGTGGCTTACCTCTCTCACTAGGGAGGCACGAGATCGGAGAAACTGATGTCCATTGCAAGAAAGATCTTCAATTGGGCAGAGTCCCACGTGAGATCCATCTCCGCAATTCATTTAAAAGGGATACTGAATGTGGAAGCAGACTCTCAGTCGCCAGTTAATAGACCATACCGAATGGTCTCTAAATCAGGACGTGTTTCAGGTTCTGGCAGAAAGATGGGGCACTCCACAAGTGGACCTGTTCGCCTCCAAGAAGAACACAAAGGATGATCCAGAAACTCTACCTAGAAGATACGACGCTAATTCTATTGGCCGAAAAGGACCTGGTTCCCTGCCTTAAAAAGCCTATCAATAGAGGACCCATGGCATCTTCCTTCCAAGAGGGACCTGCTTCATCAAGGGTCAATTCTACACCCAAACCAGAGCTTCCTCAAGTTGTCAGCTTGGATCCTGAGGTCCAGAGGTTGAAGTCACAAGGGCTTTCTGACCAAGTGATATCTACCCTAAAAGCTAGTAGGAAGAATGTTACCTTCTCAAATTATCTAAACATTTGGAAGAGATTCTGTACCTGGATTGATAACCCTGCCCCAAACTTAGAGCCGCTCAATTTTCAGAAAATCTTGGACTTCCTCCAGCAGGGACTTGAATTAGGTCTTAGACCCTCCACCCTGAAGGTACAGGTCTCGGCCCTAGCTTGCTTTTTGATCAAGATCTAGCCAGTCATCGCTGGATCTGAAGATTTATGAAAGCTGCTTCTCGACTATGCCCCTCTCTAAAATCCAGGATTCCCAACTGGGACCTCAATACGGTGCTCACAGGCTTTACACTTGCCCCGTTTGAGCCCCTATCTAGTTGTTCCACCAAACATCTATCGTTTAAGACCGCATTCTTGGTGGCCATCACGTCCGCAAGAAGGCTAGGCGAGATTCAAGCACTATCGATACAAGAACCCTATCTCCGTATCTCCGATGATAGGATCATTCTTAAATTAGACCCAGGTTTTTTGCCTAAAGTAGTATCGGATTTCCACCGTAACCAGGAGATAGTCTTGCCTTCCTGTTGCAGTAATCCCTCTAATGATAGGGAATCTAACTTTCACTCACTAGATGTAAGGCGCTCAGTCTTACGGTATCTCGAAGTATCAAAAGGTTTCCGTAGAGCCAACAACCTATTTGTCTTATTCTCAGGTAAGAATAAGGGTCTAAAAGCCTCCAGGTCCTCCTTAGCACGGTGGATTAAGGATTCCATTTCCTATGAGTCCCAAGGCCTGCCTTGCCCCTCAAATTTGAGAGCTCACTCTACCCGGGCTATGTCCTCCTCCCAGGCCGAACGGGCCGGAGCTTCTCTTGAGGATATCTGTAAAGCCGCTACTTGGTCTAACATCCACACCTTTACAAAACACTATAGGTTAGACCTATCTAGTTCAGACTTGTCTTTTGGACGTAAGGTCCTTCAGGCGGTCGTCCCCCCCCCCCCCCTAAGCTATAATTTTTTATATCTCCTTGTAGCCTTCGTGGTGATGAGGTGGAAAGCCGGAATTAGACTTACCGGTAATTCAGTTTCCACAAGATCACCACAACGGCACATATATTCCCTACCCTTTCTTTAGCCTTACCTGGGAGGTTATGAAGTAATACCCTCGACTTATTATTTTGTGTTCTCACCACCTATTTCTGTCTCTGTAATTTTGGACACACTGGCGTTGGTGGTGGGAGGGGGGGATTTAAACCCTCTCTCTGTTCCTGCCCCTACAGAGGTCAGGGGTCAATCTCCTTGTAGCCGTCGTGGTGATCTCGTGGAAACTGAATTACCGGTAAGTCTAATTCCGTCTTTCTGGGTCCTCATCCGTTTTGAAGAACTGGTGCGGACCCTTTAATTTCAATAGGGCTGCAAAAGATGCGGACAACCCACCATGTGCTGTTCGCATCCATAGTTCCATTCCGCGGCCCCCTTAAAAAAGATAGAGCATGTCCTATTTTTGTCCGCAAATCCGCGGACAAGAGTAGGCATTTCTATTATAGGGCTGGCAAAATGAGGAACTCACATGGCCGGTACCCGTGTTTTGCGGATCCGCAATTTGCGAACTGCAAAACACAATTGTGTGAATATAGCATAAGTCTCATTTGCTGGAGTAAATGTGCACCAGTTTCCTGATCATCAGTAGTGGTTTGCTGATTTTTACTTTACATTTATTCTGCCCTTAGTATGATAGAAATCATTTCTCCATGTTGTGACTTCCTGGCAAGCCTGTGAGACACGTGTTAGAGGCAAATCTGCAGGGAAAACCAGTAGCCTAAAGCAATGATGAGATGTGAAGTGTATTTCAGACTCCTGGTAAGCACTGTAGCTAAACTTCAATCACTAATCCCAGCTCTGCCCACAGCAAAGCTTAGATCTGGGGAAAATAGCATTTGATTAGCATTTCCGTGTCTGTTTGACGTCTGTGTGCTTAATCTTTGAATGTCCGTGAAAGATCTGTGTTTGGTCCATGTGTCCCTTTTTGCAATCCGTGTGTCATCCGTATTCCACGGACACTACCCAGCTGAAATATTCTGCATCCATGTTGTAAGTGATTTTAGATTTCATAGACTCCTAGACATCGATGGGCTTGTTTGGTCTGCATCACAGACCAAAGTAGTACATGTCTGAGATTTTTTCACTAACCCATGATCAGTAAAAAAACAAAAAATAAATACTGATGTGTTAACAAACATTAAAATCAATTTTTTCGTGTGCTGTCTGTGGAAAATGTGGATAGCACACTAGTGAAAAATAGAAATGCAAATAAAGTGTTAGATAGAACCTGTTTCCACAAAATGCAGTGCAGTCTGTAGGTAGCACGTTGTAAGGGCTCATGCACACGAATGTATTTTCTTTCCGCTTCCGTTCTGTTTTTTTTGCGGACTGTATGTGGAACCATTCACTTTAATGGGTCCGCAAAAACAATGTTCCGTGTGCATTCTTTTTTCCGTATTTCCGTTCTGCAAAAAAGTAGTGCGTGTCCTATTATTGTCCGCAAATCACGGTCCGAGTCCCCATTCAAGTCAATGGGTCCGCAGAAAATACAGAACGCACACGGAACACATCCATATGTCATCCGTATTTTGTGGATCCATACTGTAGAAATGCTATGCCCAGCCAATATTGCTCATGTGTTTGGTGATTTAATAAGTAACTGTTTCAGTTTCCGATCCGCAAAAAACAGATCACTTACGGAAACCATACGGATATGTTTTGTGGAATAACAGAGCGGAAGAGGACTTAAATCAGAGAAAAAATAATTCCGATACAGAACATTGGATCTGTGAAAAACAGACAGCAAAACAGCAATGGTCGTGTGCATGAGCCCTAAAGCAGGAGGAGCTGAGCAGATAGATTTTTAAAAGATTCAGTGATTTATACGTTTCCTAGCAGAATGACACGGCTTCACTTGGGTATATTTTATTTAACCCTTTCATGACCGGGCAATTTTTTTATTTTATTTTTTATACTTTCAGCCAGAACTTTTTTTATTTTTCTGTTCACATAGCTGTATGAGGTTTTGTTTTTTTGTGGGACAAGATGCCCTTTCTAATGGCACTATTGACGGTTGCATACAATGTGGTGGGAAGTGGGAAAATAATTATAAATGGGGTGAAATTGGAAAAAAATATCATAAAACTGACCAGTTACTTTCATTCTCCATGTCGGTACAAATCTGGCAGTACCACATATATATATTTTTATTGCGATTTTATACTGGAAAAAAAAGTTAGAAACCTTAAAAAAAATAAAAAAAAATAATAATACATTTTTCTTTTAGTCTCCATATTCTGAACCCTATAACTTTTTTATTTATTTATGTATGCGGACCTATGTTGCGATCGCGGCAGAACCCGATGCAGTCACTGTATTCAATAACACCGGGCCCAGTGTACAGCAGTTTTCATATGTAAAGTGTAGTCATTTAATCCTTAACTAGTGGGTTAGCTTTGTTAAAGTGGCACAATCCTCTGCAGTTGTACTCACTATCAAACTACCGTGGCAGGCCGTCAGCGTAACGTCACTCACTCCCTCATGCGCCTGATTCATTAATAATAAAGTGGGGGGAGCAGGCGCATGAGGAAGTGAGTGATGTTAAGTTTCCGGCCGGCCTGCTTCGGTAGTTTCATAGTGAGTACTACTGCAGAGGATTTTGCTACTTTAACAAAGCTAACCCACAGGTTAAGGATTATATGACTGCGGGCTCATCCTTCACTAGGGTGCGGGATGGTTCAAAATATTATTTTTCTTATTTTCCTCCTCAAAAACCTACGTGCGTCTTTTATAAAGCGAAAAATGTGTTCATTGGATTGCTTTTCTCATAGTTTATGAGCATTTTACTGTATGGAGCCCTTCTACAGGCAGGAGTTCCATAGAAATTACTAAACAGCAGCATCCTGTGACACAGGAGGACAGGGGCTGCTGCTAACCCACTCTGGCTCCCCCGATCCCTGATGGAGAGCGCCGGAGCACACCTGGAAGTGCTCGCTTCCGGGTTTTCAACATTCAAATACCATGGTCAGGATTGACCAAGGCATCTGAGGAGTTAAATGTCCACGATCAGCATTACCGCTGGTCCCGGACATTAGCTGCGGATGTCTGCTGTATGAAACAGTGGAGCAGGTGCCATCTTTAAACTTCCAACAGCTGACGTATATAGCTGTGTGGCGGCCGGGAAGGGGTTAATGTTCTTATGTGTGGTAAAAGATATTCACAGTGCCCCCTATAAGAATGACCTTAACAGCACCCCGCTACCCTGAAAGGGGTTTTCGAGGATTTTAATATTTATGACCTTTCCTCAACATGCGTTCAGAAGTGGTCCTGAAAGAAACCACCATACTCAAAACGGATAAATCACATCGCCACAACATAAGTGATAATGTGAAAAAGCTAGTGAGCGAAACGGACGTCGGGCCGTCCCTCCAGCCAGGTTGGTTATCCGCTATGTACTCAGTATGCTAGTGTCGCTGCTTGTGTGTTGATACCGTGGGCAAGTGGTATCTTGTACAGTATTCTGCTTAATGGTCTCTTCAAGCCACCCAGGGTTGGTATTCTTAGACCTGTGGTGTATTTGTGCATTCACTGATGAGACTGACACCGAGCACATTGATTGTTTCATCCTTTTCTGATACATTTTCCGGTGTACCACACAGGCAGCGGCAACTATATGCAACAATTATGTATTTATTTAAGCACTGACTTGGGAGGGGGGGGGTTTCATCCACATTTCTCTGCATTTCCCTACTGGGTTTTAGTTATTTAATTAATTATTTATCTTGTATGTGTGCATATTTGTTCAATAGGGATTTGTATGAACATTACCGCGGGTTGGTTTTGCTTTTGTAGGAGTTTCATGTTTTGTGGCTGTGCGGTACATATAATTGCTGGTCTCAGCCTTTGTTGGTATACAGGTTCTTCAAAAAAAATTAGCATATTGGGATAAAGTTCATTATTTTCGGTAATGTACTGATAAACATTAGACTTTCATATATTTTAGATTCATTACACACAACTGAAGTAGTTCAAGCCTTTTCTTATTTTAACATTGATGATTTTGGCATACAGCTCATGAAAACCCAAAATTCCTATCTCAAAAAATTTGCATATTTCATCCGACCAATAAAAGAAAAGTGTTTTTAATTAAAAAAAAAGTCAACCTTCAAATAATTAAGTTCAGTTATGCACTCAATACTTGGTCGGGAATCCTTTTGCAGAAATGACTGCTTCAATGCAGTGTGGCATGGAGGCAATCAGCCTGTGGCACTGCTGAGGTGTTATGGAGGCCCAGGATGCTTAGATAGCGGCCTTAAACTCATCCAGAGTGTTGGGTCTTGTGTCTCGCAACTTTCTCTTCCCAATATCCCACAGATTCTCTATGGGGTTCAGGTCAGGAGAGTTGCCAGGCCAATTGAGCACAGTAATACCATGGTCAGTAACCATTTACCAGTGGTTTTGGCACTGTGAGCAGGTGCCAGGTCATGCTGAAAAATGAAATCTTCATCTCCATAAAGCTTTTCAGCAGATGGAAGCATGAAGTGCTCCAAAATCTCCTGATAGCTAGCTGCATTGACCCTGCCCTTGATAAAACACAGTGGACCAACACCAGCAGCTGACATGGCACCCCAGACCATCACTGACTGTGGGTACTTGACACTGGACTTCAGGCTTTTTGGCATTTCCCTCTCCCCAGTCTTCCTCCAGACTCTGGCACCTTGATTTCCGAATGACATGCAAAATTTGCTTTCATCTGAAAAAAGTACTTTGGACCACTGAGCAACAGTCCAGTGCTGCTTCTCTGTAGCCAAGGTCAAGCGCTTCTGCCGCTGTTTCTGGTTCAAAAGTGGCTTGACCTGGGGAATGCGGCATCTGTAGCCCATTTCCTGCACACGCCTGTACACTGTGGCTCTGGATGTTTCTACTCCAGACTCAGTCCACTGCTTCCGCAGGTCCCCCAAGGTCTGGAATCGGTCCTTCTCCACAATCTTCCTCAGGGTCCGGTCACCTCTTCTCGTTGTGCAGCGTTTTCTGCCACACTTTTTAATTCGCACAGACTTCCCACTGAGGTGCCTTGATACAGCACTCTGGGAACAGCCTATTCGTTCAGTAATTTCTTTCTGTGTCTTACCCTCTTGCTTGAGGGTGTCAATGATGGCCTTCTGGACAGCAGTCAGGTCGGCAGTCTTACCCATGATTGCGGTTTTGAGTAATGAACCAGGCTGGGAGTTTTTAAAAGCCTCAGGAATCTTTTGCAGGTGTTTAGAGTTAATTAGTTGATTCAGATGATTAGGTTAATAGCTCGTTTAGAGAACCTTTTCATGATATGCTAATTTTTTGAGATAGGAATTTTGGGTTTTCATGAGCTGTATGCCAAAATCATCAATATTAAAACAAGAAAAGGCTTGAACTACTTCAGTTGTGTGTAATGAATCTAAAATATATGAAAGTCTAATGTTTATCAGTACATTACAGAAAATAATGAACTTTATCACAATATGCAATTTTTTTGAGAAGAACCTGTATTACATAGTGATAATATATATATCCCTGTTCCCTATTTTAAAAAATCGAAAGACCCTATAAAGGAAGATTCAAGCACTATCGATATATGCAAACCCATATAGACTCCTATTATGAAACATATATATATATATATATATATATATATATATATATATATATATATATATATGAATATCAAAAGATGTATCCACTTAACTAGATGCCCCCAATATTGTCCATTCATGCCCGACACGAGTAGTTTCCCCCCACAATAAAATCATTAAATAACCATACAAAGATGTTCTTCACATGACCTCTCCAAAGGGGGCAATCTATTTTATTCTACCCATACCTCTCGACCAAAGGAATTCCCTTTAATTACAGCTCCAGACAGTTTTAATATCAGGGAATAATAAATAAATGATTTCCTTTAAAAAGGCTCAGGAAAAGAAATCTTGACATGGAAAAAATTTAGGATCACTAGCTGCAAATCCTATATAAAAAAACACATCAATACTATAAAAAATGCAGCATTACCGCATAAGCGATTTAACTAGCAATAAACGTCTAAAATAAATATGCCTTGAACTAAACACCACAACATTGACCTCCAGTCATTATAGTGATAGCACAGAAGTAATATAACCACAGATATTGATCTCCTATTATTATTATAAAGCTTGCGCTATTGAACCAAACTAAAAGGAAAAAATAAATAGAAAAGATATAAAAGAAACTAACACCATTTTTTCTGCTACATCTACAAAATCCAATCCATGGAATGCTCTTGAAGTATAGAATACATCCAGGAACACAGATGAGTAACTTCCACACAGAAAACACACTAATGATACCACATAAGCGATATAACTTTTATCCACTTATCATTTTCTTTATCCCAAAGACGACCATATTGATACCCATGTAACTATTAACCAGAAAAAACTAGCGAAAGAGAAAAAGAAGTAACCTCATGAGATTTGCCAGATCCACACAATACAATCCAGTCCAGACTTTCAAAGATAATTAGACACGGGGTATATAAACCAGCCCATTGACAGATGGCGGGTAACCACTGAGGAAAGGGGCAGTTGAGACCCCCGAAACGCGTATGATAATAGGAATACAGACAAACCCGCAACAAAATTATTAGCTGGATTTGATTTTTTTTTGAATATCTTTGAAAGCGCTTCCAATCCTAAACCTTCCACAAAGACCACAAATACAGCGAACGCTGACAGACCCGAAACACGTGGGACGCCGAAGGAGAAAATCCACAGGATACAACCCTGGAAGGCGCATCGCAGCTGTAAGGAAAAAAAACACAGGAGAAGGTATTTTGAGTCAGAGTGTGAGCTTTAAGGCCCCTTTCACACGGGCGAGTATTCCGCGCGGATGCGATGTGTGAGTGGAACGCATTGCACCTGCACTGAATATCGACCCATTAATTTCTATGAGGCTGTTCACATGAGTGCTGATTTTCACGCATCACTTGTGCGTTGCGTGAAAATCGCAGCATGCTCTATATTCTGCGTTTTTCACGTAACGCAGGCCCCATAGAAATGAATGGGGTTGCGTGAAAATCGCAAGCATCCGCAAGCAAGTGCGGATGCGGTGTGATTTTCACGTACGGTTGCTAGGAGACGATCGGGATGGAGACCCGATCATTATTATTTTCCCTTATAAAATGGTTATAAGGGAAAATAATAGCATTCTGAATACAGAATGCATAGTAAAATAGCGCTGGAGGGGTTAAAAAGAAATAAAAAATAATTTAACTCACCTTAATCCACTTGATCGCGCAGCCGGCATCTCCTTCTGTCTTCATCTTAGCTGTGTGGAGGAACAGGACCTGTGGTGACGTCACTCCAGTCATCACATGGTCCATCACCATGGTTAAAGATCATGTGATGACCGGAGTGACGTCACCACAGGTCCTGTTCCTCCACACAGCTAAGATGAAGACAGAAGGAGATGCCGGCTGCGCGATCAAGTGGATTAAGGTGAGTTAAATAATTTAAGATTTTTTTTAACCCCTCCAGCGCTATTTTACTATGCATTCTGTATTCAGAATGTATTATTTTCCCTTATAACATGGTTATAAGGGAAAATAATAGCAATCTACAGAACACCGATCCCAAGCCCGAACTTCTGTGAAGAAGTTCGGGTTTGGGTACCAAACATGCGCGATTTTTCTCACGCGAGTGCAAAATGCATTACAATGTTTTGCACTCGCGCGGAAAAATCGCGCGTGTTCCCGCAACGCCCGTGTGAAAGAGGCCTAACAGTGTGTGGGACGCCACACTAGGTGTAACAACTGACTGATAGATACATTGTTTATACCCGAAAGTTAACAGTGACTGGTATACATTTTAACTTAAAGGGGTTGTCCGGGTTAAGAGCTGAACCCGGACATCCCTCCATTTTCACCCTGACAGCCCCCCTGACATGAGCATTGGAGCAGTACATGCTCCGATGCTCTCCTTTGCCCTGCGCTAAATTGCGCAGGGCAAAGGCATTTTTAGGAGTTCCGGTGACATACCGGGGCTATCCATGGGGCTGACAGGAACCCCGGAGACGTCACCGGCACTGATGGGCGGGATTTAGCTCTGCCCTAGCCAGTAAAACGGCTAGGGCAGAGCTAAAGCCTGCCCCTCAGAGCCGGTGACGTCACCTAACACACTGCTGGGCGGAAGTTACTGTCCGGCAGTGTGTTATTGAAAACAAAAAAGCCTGTGCCCTGCGCGATTTAGTGCAGGGCACGGGAACACATCGGAGCATGAGATGCTCCAATGCTAGCCTCAGGGGGGCTGTCTGGGTGAAAATAAGGGTATGTCCGGGTTCAGCTCTGAACCCGGACAACCCCTTTAAAATAAGGAGACAAACTCAAACATCCTATTAACTTCCTTAGTTGGAAAGTTATCTCATTGAAAGCCATCTGGATCTATTCATGGATCCTCAATTCAGAGATTACAGAACAACATCTATTATTGAATCACCTATCGGGAGATTAATGCATAGGATCACTGACTGATCACTCTACCACCTATATATTTTTACATCTCCATACCTGTGACTATTCACAAAAACTATATCACGCCTGATTACAGGCTACCATTAAGGAAATCTATATACACTTTTTTTTTCTAACGCAGGACTGCAAACACGAGGAACCTCCTTTCCCACTAAAAGGGTGAAACCAATATATGCATTTTTTTATTTTTTAAAATATCTTTTTAACCTGAAATTTTGCATCATATATTAATTCATGTAATTTATTCAACTTTTTATGTAATTACTACATGTACTATTTTTATTACATGTACTAACGGTAATACCCCCCTCCCCCTTTTTTCCCTCAAGCGATATTTATATTTAAGGGACAGCCCTCCCAATACTTTTTTATGATCAAGGTTCAAATAAATATATATTTTATTCACCCATATTGCTCTCTGTGTGGTTAACCAAGTGAAGAGTGCCGGTTTTTACACATACATTTATTTCCTCAGAATAGGTCATAAGTATCAGATCCGCAGCGGTGAGCAGGTGTAATTACAAGCCTTCCCATTCAAGTGTATAGCTGTCCCATCAAAGTGCATGGGACGGCTTGTAATTACACCTGCTCACAGCTGCGATGTCGACGGCAAGCAGGTAAACAATGAAAAGAAGGATGCGGTTGCATGGAGCGTGGCCTTCTCTTCAACTAGCTGATTAGCGGTGGTCCGGACTGTCTAACCCCCGCCGATCTGATATTGAGTACCTATCCTGAGGACATCAATATTAAAGTCCCAGAAAACCCCTTTAACTGTGACCTTCACAGTGGCCCACCCCCTTAACAGTGACCTCCACATCTCCACGACCCCTTAACTGTGACCTCCACAGTGCCCCATCCCTTAACAGCGACTTCACAGCATCCTGCCTCCTTAACATTGACCTTCACAACACTCTGCACCCTTAACAGTGAACCTCCCCTTTAGTGACCCGCACAGCAGCCCACCCCTAAATTCGATAACCAATCGATACTTTTACACCAGTATCGATTCGGTACTGTGATGTTAATTTCTTCGATACTAGACTGCGCTACTGCGCAGCCTAGTATCACCTCTTATAAGAGAACATGGCGTGTGCCGCACTCAGCGCGCAAGTTCTCTCCGACCAGACAGTGGAGAAGGAAGGAGGAAGGGAATCCCTCCCTCCTATGATGCGGCCGCCGCTGATCCCAATGAATGTGCGGGTAATTAACCACCTCAGCTCCCCTAGCTTAAACCCCCTTAATGACCAGACCACTTTTTACAATTCTGCACTACACTACTTTCACGGTTTATTGCTCAGGCATACAACTTACCACCCAAATGAATTTTACCTCCTTTTCTTCTCACTAATAGAGCTTTCATTTGGTGGTATTTCATTGCTGCTGACACTTTTACTTTTTTTTTATATTAATCAAAATTGACCGAAATTTTTGCCAAAAAATTACATTTTTCACTTTGTTGTAAAATTTTTCAAATAAAACTACATTTCTATATATTTTTCTCAATTTATTGTTCTACATGTCTTTGATTAAAAAAAAATGCAATAAGTGTATATTTATTGGTTTGGGTAAAAGTTAAAGCGTTTACAAACTATGGTGCAAAAATGTGAATTTACACACTTTGACTTTCTGAGCACCTGTCATGTTTCCTGAGGTTCTACAATGCCCAGACAGTAGAAACACCCCACAAATGACCCCATTTCGGAAAGTAGACACCCTAAGGTATTCGCTGATGGGCATAGTGAGTTCATGGAAGTTTTTATTTTTTGTCACAAGTTAGCGGAAAATGATTTATTTTTTTTTCTTACAAAGTCTCATATTCCACTAACTTGTGACAAAAAAATTTTTTTTACATGAACTCACCATACCCCTCATAGAATACCTTGGGGTGTCTTCTTTCTAAAATGGGGTCACTTGTAGAGTATTTATACTGCCCTTGCATTTTAGGGGCCCTAAAGCGGGAGAAGTAGTTTGGAATCCAAATGCGTAAAAAAATGCCCTGTGAAATCGTAAAGATACTCATTGGAATTTGGGCCCCTTTGCGCCCCTAGGCTGCAAAAAAGTGTCACACATGTGGTATCGCCGTACTCAGAAGAAGTAGGGCAATGTAGATAAATATCTCTGTAAAAGACAACTTTTCCAATTTTTTTTTTATACAAAGTTGTCATTTTACAGAGATATTTCTCTCACCCAGCATGGGTATTTGTAAAATTACACCCCAAAACACATTGCCCTACTTCTCCCGAGTACGGCGATACCACATGTGTGACACTTTTTTGCAGCCTAGGTGCGTAAAGGGGCCCAAATTCCAATGAGTACCTTTTAGGAGGGCATTTTTAGGCATTTGGATTCCAGACTTCTCATGCTTTTAGGGCCCCTAAAATGTCAGGGCAGTATAAATAACCCCCATGTGACCCCATTTTGGAAAGAAGACACCCCAAGGTATTCCGTGAGGGGCATGGCGAGTTCATAGAAGTTTTTTTTTTGTTTTTTTCTCAGTCTCCCTGTCCGCTAACTTGTGACAAAAAGTTCAATCTTTCATGGACTCAATATGCCCCTCAGCAAATACCTTGGGGTGTCTACTTTCCGAAATGGGGTCATTTGTGGGGTGTGTTTACTGTTCTTGCATTTTGGGCGGGGCTAAATTGTGAGCAACCCTGTAAAGCCTAAAGGTACTCGTTGGACTTTCGGCCCCTTTACGCACCTAGGCTGCAAAAAAGTGTCACACGTGGTATCGCCGTACTCAGGAGAAGTAGGGCAATGTGTTTTGGGGTGTATTTTTTACATATACCTATGCTGGGTGAGAGAAATATCTCTGTAAATTGACAACTTTGTATAAAAAAAAAATTAAAATTGTCATTTACAGAGAGATTTCTCACACACCGTATGGGTATATGTAAAAATACACCCCAAAACACATTGCCCTACTTCTCCTGAGTACGGCGATACCACATGTGTGACACTTTTTTGCAGCCTAGGTGCGCAAAGGGGCCCAAATTCCAAAGAGTACTTTTAGGATTTAGCAGAGCATTTTTTTACGCATTTAGATTCCAAACTACTTCTTACGCTTTAGGGCCCCTAAAATACCAGGGCAGTATAAATACCCCACAAGTGACCCCATTTTGGAAAGAAGACATCCCAAGGTATTCCGTGAGGGGCATGGCGAGTTCCTAGAATATTTTTTTTTGCACAAGTTAGCGAAAAATGTTTTGTTTTTTTACCCCCTCTTACAAAGTCTCATATTCTTCTAAATTGTGACAAAAAATTAAATTTTACATAAACTTGCCATGCCCCTCACGAAATACCTTGGGGTGTCTTCTTTCCAAAATGGGGTCACATGTGGGATATTTATACTGCCCTGGCATTTTAGGGGCCCTAAAGCGTGAGAAGAAGTCTGGAATGTAAATGTCTAAAAAAAAAAATCGCAGTTCACGTGAGATTTTATTTTTTTGTCACAAGTTAGTGGAATATGAGACTTTGTAAGAAAAAAAAATAATAAAAAAAAAAAAAAAAAAAATAAAATAAAAAAAAAAAAATATATATATATATATATATAAATATATATATATTATATATACTGCTCAAAAAAATAAAGGGAACACTTAAACAACACAATGTAACTCCAAGTCAATCACACTTCTGTGAAATCAAACTGTCCACTTAGGAAGCAACACTGAGCGACAATCAATTTCGTATGTTGTGCAAATGGGATAGACAACAGGTGGAAATTATAGGCAATTAGCAAGACACCCCCAATTAAGGAGTGGTTCTGCAGGTGGTCACCACAGACCACTTCTCAGTTCCTATGCTTCCTGGCTGATGTTTTGGTCACTTTTGAATGCTGGCGGTGCTTTCACTCTAGTGGTAGCATGAGACGGAGTCTACAACCCACACAAGTGGCTCAGGTAGTGCAGCTTATCCAGGATGGCACATCAAGGCGAGCTGTGGCAAGAAGGTTTGCTGTGTCTGTCAGCGTAGTGTCCAGAGCATGGAGGCGCTACCAGGAGACAGGCCAGTACATCAGGAGATGTGAAGGAGGCCGTAGGAGGGCAACAACCCAGCAGCAGGACCGCTACCTCCGCCTTTGTGCAAGGAGGAACAGGAGGAGCACTGCCAGAGCCCTGCAAAATGACCTCCAGCAGGCCACAAATGTGCATGTGTCTGCTCAAACGGTCAGAAACAGACTCCATGAGGGTGATATGAGGGCCCGACGTCCACAGGTGGGGGTTGTACTTACAGCCCAACACTGTGCAGGACGTTTGGCATTTTCCAGAGAACACCAATATTGGCAAAATCACCACTGGCGCCCTGTGCTCTTCACAGATGAAAGCAGGTTCACACAGAGCACATGTGACAGACATAACAGAGTCTTAAGACGCCATGGAGAACGTTCTGCTGCCTGCAACATCCTCCAGCATGACCGGTTTGGCATTGGGTCAGTAATGGTGTGGGGTGGCATTTCTTTGGAGGGCCGCACAGCCCTCCATGTGCTCGCCAGAGGTAGCCTGACTGCCATTAGGTACCGAGATGAGATCCTCAGACCCCTTGTGAGACCATATGCTGGTGCGGTTGGCCCTGGGTTCCTCCTAATGCAAGACAATGCTGGAGTGTGGCTGGAGTGTGTCAGCAGTTCCTGCAAGACTAAGGCATTGATGCTATGGACTGGCCCGCCCGTTCCCCAGAGCTGAATCCAATTGAGCACATCTGGGACATCATGTCTCGCTCTATCCACCAACGTCACGTTGCACCACAGACTGTCCAGGAGTTGGCAGATGCTTTAGTCCAGGTCTGGGAGGAGATCCCTCAGGAGACCGTCCGCCACCTCATCATGAGCATGCACAGGCGTTGTAGGGAGGTCATACAGGCACGTGGAGGCCATACACACTACTGAGCCTCATTTTGACTTGTTTTAAGGACATTACATTAAAGTTGGATCAATCTGTAGTGTGTTTTTCCACTTTAATTTTGAGGGTGACTCCAAATCCAGACCTCCATGGGTTGAAAAATTTGATTTCCATTTTTTTATTTTTGTGTGATTTTTGTTGTCAGCACATTCAACTATGTAAAGAACAAAGTATTTCAGAAGAATATTTAATTAATTCAGATCTAGGATGTGTTATTTTTGTGTTCCCTTTATTTTTTTGAGCTGTGTGTGTGTGTGTGTGTGTGTTTGTGTGTGTGTGTATATGTGTATATATATATATATATATATATATATCAATTTCCGCTAACTTGTGCCAAAAAATAAAAAATCATCTATGAACTCGCCATGCCCCTCAAAAGTGATCTTTATAGCGCCGCAGCGATTTTACGGTGTTTTTGCAGTGATCAGAAAAAAACATTTCTGTCACTGCGGTGGGGTGGACTGAACGGAAGTGTGCGCACAAGATCAGGCCTGATCAGGCGAACACTGCGTTTTTTGTAGAGCCTATAGAACATGTCCTATTCTTGTCCGCAATTGCGGACAAGAAAAGGCATTTTCTATATAGTTCTGGCAGTGTGCGGATCCGCAAAATGCGGAAATCACATTGCCGGTGTCCGTGTTTTGCGGATCCGCGGATCTGCAAAACACATACGGACGTCTGAATGGAGCCTTACAGGGGGGTGATCAATGACGGGGGTGATCAGGGAGTCTATATGGGGTGATCAGGGGTTAATAAGGGGTTAATAAGTGACAGGGGGTGGGTTTAGTGTAGTGTGGTGCTTGGTGCTACTTACAGAGCTGCCTGTGTCCTCTGGTGGTCGATCCAAGCAAAAGGGACCACCAGAGGACCAGGTAGCAGGTATATTAGACTCTGTTAACAAAACAGCGTCTAATATACCTTTTTGGGGTTAAAAAAAAAAAATCTCATCTACGCCTGCCAGCGAATGATCGCCGCTGGCAGACTGTAGATCAACTCGTTTACCTTGTCATCCTGTGTGCGCGCGTTCACAGGAAATCTCACGTCTCGCGAGATGACGCGCCGATGCGTCAAGGAGGAATAACCCGGCCGCCCGCAGGACGCATCCCTGCGTTAGGTGGTCGGGAGCTGGTTAATGCAGAAGGAGGGACGTGGGCTTTTACTATGCAGTGGGCTGCCTGCCCTGCAGCACTATCATTACCATACACTGTGTATGATAAGGACAGCCCTGACCTCCACTGTGTGCTACAGTCTAATACATATCGCAGGCTGCTGACCCTGCTGTGCTCTTATTATCATAACAAGAGCACAGCAGGGCTGTCATTACCATACACAGTGTATGATATTGACAGCACAGCACTGCAGGGACGATAATTCTAGTAGCTTAAGGCCTCATGCACACGGCCGTTGTTTTAGTCCGCAGTTTTGGCGGCTTGGATGCGGACCTATTCACTTCAATGGGGCCGCAAAAGATGCAGACAGCACTCAGTGTGCTGTCCGCATCCGTTGCTCTGTTCCGTGGCCCCGCAAAAAAAATATAACATGTCCTATTCTTATCCGCGCTTTGCGGACAAAAATAGGCAGTTATATTAAAGGCTGTCCATGCCACTCCGCAAGTTGCGGAACGCACACGGACGCCATCCGTGTTTTGCGGATCCGCGATTTGTGGACCACAAGACACACAATGGTCGTGTGCATGTAGCCGCCTTAACTGTACAAAACAGGTTACTAGAAGTTCCTGTGTTGCACTGAAAGAGTTAACAGGGACAGCTCTGATCTGGAAAGGAAAGGGTTACCCAGGCGCTGTCACTGGCTAGATTTCTGTGATGAAGGGCTGCAGGAATGAAGGACTAGCAGCTCAGCCAATAAAAGATAGAAGGCAAGTCAGGTCAGCCAATCAGATAGACCCTCCCTATCTGCAGTTTATACCAAAGAGTAAAGACACTTGCTTCTGCCTGGGCTCTTAGGTTTCCCAAGAGGAAGGTGGGGGGGGATACTGCATTGGGTGTATGAGCGGGAGGGGGGTGACTACATAGTGTATAGTGTGTTTATGTGACAGTGGGGGTGTGGGGCAGTGACTGCATAGTGTGTATATGTGAGCAGTGACTGCATAGTGAATATATGTGAGCAGTGACTACATAGTGTATAGTGTGTTTATGTGACAGTGGGGGTGTGGGGCAGTGACTGCATAGAGTGTATATGTGACAGTTGTCAAGGCTCATTTCAGCCTGTTATTGTGGGAGGGGTTGAGGCTTTATAAGCTCCTCTCCCACAGACTCTCAGCGCTGGCACCACTCCGTGCAATTCCAGGGTAACGTTAGTCACGCCTCATTCGGCTCCAGCAAGGTAAGTATGGCTGCCGGCGTCCTCCTACCTTCGCTCCGCGTCCCCCGCAATCTCCTTCTCCTCCAGCGAGCCCTCCGGTCCTCTTCCTCCGCACCACCACGCAGCGGCCACCCCTATCACTAAAGGCTTCTTCTGCGTCGCTCGCGGTGAGTCGAAGGCCGGGTAGACTCTGTTTCTCCTGCCTTCACTGGCCGGCGGGTCACATGCTCCTTGCAATCCAGGGGGGGGGGCCTGGTTCAGGCTCCTCCCCATCCCCGCCTCTCCTGCGTCACAGCCTACAGCGGGGCCGGAGGCACAGAGCTTCTCAGGCTCCCCGCAATTGCCCAAGCTCAGATTACAATCTGAACTGCTCTCAGCACAAACTGTTGGCCACTATGAGGGTCTCATGCCCCGCTTCATGCAAACTCCAGGAGTGAGGATGGGCTCACATGTTTGGGGGCAGGGTAGCATCAGTCATAAGCAGGATTGTCCCCAAGGCTTTCCACAACCCTGGGCCTTTGTTAAGTCTGGCTCACCAGGTGGGGACATCAGGTATTTGTCCTCTCTTTACCAGGTTCAACAACACTCGTGAAGCCAATGTCACTGTTTCTCACATTTCTGGCTCAGTTCTCTCCAAGCGATTTTCAACGTGGTGTAGCAAACGCTAGGCGCTAACACGGGTTTAAGGTCCTAAACATTTCAGTAGGTGACGTCTTCATTTGCTACAAACACTAATAGTTTTCTATTTTCAGCTTCCAGCATGTCACATCTCTCAGAAATTGACGAGACCTCTTCCATTCCAAAATCCCTGGCATCCGGGCATGCTAGTGTGGGGTCGCTCAGGAGCTGGACGGTCCCCAAAATCATAGCAGAGCTAAACAAAAGAGGGATCCGTTACCCTGCTTCGGCCCGGAAGGCGGAGTTATACCGACTCTTGGTATCCGATTCCTCTTCCTCAATAGAGCAGGTGTCGAAGTCGACAATCCAGTTGTCGTTGACAAAGCTCCACGCCACCATTAATAACTTATCCTCATCAATTTTGGACATCCAGAACAGGCTGTCGGCAGTGGAGTCAAGAGATCCACCACCCAGCCTTTCCACTCCTCCTCTCCCAGTCACTTCAATGTCCCAGTCTGCACCCTTAGGTAGGGTTCTCACCTTGCCTGAAGTAGCCCCGTCCCATTTTATGACAGATAACATCAAACGGGACATCTTGGAGGGGAAAGACGTTAATCTGGCCGGCATTCTCATAGCCACCCACGACACGGTAGAGAATCGAACCCTAGCGTGCGAAAATGTTTCGATAGTTCTCAGGTCTAGGGATGCCCGATTAAACAAAAAACTGTCAATTCCAGAGTTCGTCCTGGCATTTAGCCTGTTCAGGGATATAATCTGTTCTGCCTACCCAGAGAGACGCAAAGAACTATATTTATACTTGTACAGGGTCACAGACCTGGGACACAAGTATGGAGGGTACACGTTTTACGACTACCACAGCTCCTTTTCTGCCAAAGCCGCAGCAGCCCTCACCCAGTTCCAACGGGTCACCAATTGGGCATCCCTGAACATGGAGCTCTTCTACCGGCATTTCGCCGGGCTCAAAGCCCCTGCTTGCACTTCATACCAGTCAATTCTTCATTCCTCCGATTGGTGTCCAAATTCTAGCCTTCCAGTGAACCAACCTAGGCCTGTGGCAGGCACTTCGGGGTCCCAGCCAAGACAAAACACTGGTACAGACAAACTGGGTCGTCCCATAGTCTTCCTAGGTAACAGCCAGATTTCCAATAATTACAACTTGTCAACCTGCAATTATAACCAGTGCAGAGCGTTCCACGTCTGCTCCACCTGCTTCAGAGCCCACCCCCTGTCGGTTTGCCCGAATAGAACCGCCAGAAATAAGTGACTAGGCGGGGTCAACTTGGACCTGTTAGTGATACTCCTCCGCGACCATCACAACCCCCACCAGGTACAATTTCTAATCAATGGTTTCACGGAGGGTTTTCCTACCGGTCTTGTGGCCCTTCCTCAGTCTTCCTGGGAAGGCCCTAACCTCAGGTCCGCAGTCACCGATGCCGCTTCTGTGGGTCCTCTGATTCGGGCGGAGCTAGAGAAGGGTTTCCTCAGCGAGGCCATCTCACTCTTTCTTTTGGCAGGCTCAGGGGCATGGCTGTCCAAAGCAGACCTTGCGGACGCCTTTAAGTTGTTACCCATCAACCCACAACTTTGGAAATTTTACGGCTTAAAGTGAGACGGCCTGTACTACTTTGCCAACCGCCTCACCTTCAGCTCAAAAAGCAGTCCATGGCTATTCGATCAGTTCGCCCAGGCCCTGCACTGGGTCCAGGTAAACCACTGCAATTGGAAGGAGTAAACACCGACTGTCCGGTAGGCAGTGGGATAGAGTGATTCTGCGGTACTTCTTGTTTGCTGTTACTTCTTGCTCTACCTCTCAGCGCGTATGCCGCCCCGGCCGGTGGCTGGCGTGCGCGCGAGGGAGCGGTGTTGGTACAGGGTTCCGGAACGTGCGGCGTGACGTCACGACTGACCTACGGAGTAATCCAAAGACCAAAAACGATCCAACGCGTTTCAAAGCCTACGGGCTTCTTCGTCAGGGATCATCCCTGACGAAGAAGCCCGTAGGCTTTGAAACGCGTTGGATCGTTTTTGGTCTTTGGATTACTCCGTAGGTCAGTCGTGACGTCACGCCGCACGTTCCGGAACCCTGTACCAACACCGCTCCCTCGCGCGCACGCCAGCCACCGGCCGGGGCGGCATACGCGCTGAGAGGTAGAGCAAGAAGTAACAGCAAACAAGAAGTACCGCAGAATCACTCTATCCCACTGCCTACCGGACAGTCGGTGTTTACTCCTTCCGATTATACCCCAGGTCCCGCCAGGACAAGGTAACCCGCTAGGACAAGGTAACCACCAAACTTTTCTATCCCATCACAACCCCAGCGCTGGTACCGAACATTAGTTTGTTCAAATTTTTTTGCTTTATTTACCACTTTGGATCGGAGCAGCCGTAATCCATTTAGGTACCAAGCAGCGGCTCTGTCTGCCTGAGTGCATATAGAGAAAACTGAATAGCGTTAGCGCAGGCACTATTATATATACACTAAACCACTGCAATTGCCCAATGGTCATTCACTACCTGACGATTTTCTATTGATAGAGTAACCCGGCATCAAACCCTGCAAACTTGATAGTCTCCTCCAGGTCTTTGCAAGCCTCAACATCCTCGTTGCCCCAACTAAAATAGAAGGGCCCTCAACCACAATAACTTTCCTTGGCATAGTCTTAGACACCCAAAATTCTGGCAAGACTGCCAGAGGAGAAACTGTCCAAAAACAAGGAGCTTATTTCCAAATTTGTGGGTTGCAGAGAATTACTATCCCTGCTGGGTATGCTGAATTTCGCCGCCAGAATTATGCCCCAAGGCAAGGCCTTTTTATCCAGATTATTGGATCTGCTCCCGGCAGCCACAGAGCAGGACTCCCCAGTATATCTGGATGCCCAAGCAATGGCCGACTTGGCCATGTGGGATTCCTTACTGACCAACTGGAATGGGATCTCCTTATTTGTTCCCCAATGGAGTCCCTCTTCTCCTACCATGTTTTCAGACACAGCCACCTCCAGAGGTTTCTGTAGCGATATACAATAACCAGTGGTTAGCAGGCCAGTGGCCACTAGAAATCTTGTCATTCAACGAGTACCTCAGATCCTACCCTCTATTAGAAATTTACCCGATTGTAGTGGCCGCCCAAGTTTGGGGCAGGCAATGGGCCAATTCCCCGGTGGCTTTCATCACGGAAAATAAGACAGTAGTGGACATCATCACCAAGGGAAGGTCAAAATCACATCACATCATGCCCTTTGTCCGCAAATTAGTTTGGCTCTCTTTACAGTACAATTTCGAGATATGTAGATATATCCAGGGCGTCCAGAATTCAGCCGCTGACTCACTGTCCAGCTTCAATTTCCAACATTTCTTTCAGGTCATGCCAGAGCCAGCAGGACTATCCCCTCCAGAGTTCAATATCCCCTCCAGAGTTCAACGCATGGATTAGCACAATTCATTTCATCCGCCAAATCCCTCGTACAAAGATCACTGTCTGCCAACACAGCCAGAAATTACAAGACCAGTTGGAACAGCTTTAAAAAAAATTCTCTTCTCCACCCAAGGAGCGGCACAGATAAGATCACTTATTTAATGGCGTTTTTGGCTAAGGGCTCTTTCACACTTGCGTTGTCCGGATCCGTCGTGTACTCCATTTGCCGGAAGTGCCCGCCGGATCCGTAACACCGCAAGTGAACTGAAAGCATTTGAAGACTGATCCGTCTTCAAAATGCGTTCAGTTTTACTATGGCAGCCAGGACGCTATTAAAGTCCTGTTTGCCATAGCAGTAGTGGGGAGCGGGGGAGCAGTATACTTACCGTCCATGCGGCTCCCGGGGTGCTCCAGAATGACGTCAGTGCGCCCCATGTGAATGGATGACGTGATCCATGCGATCACGTCATCCATGCGCGTGGGGCGCCCTGATGTCACTCTGAAGCGCCCCGGGAGCCGCACGGACGGTAAGTATACTGCTCCCCACTACACTTTACCATGGCAAACAGGACTTTAGCGTCCTGGCAGCCATGGTAACCATTCAGAAAAAGCTAAACGTCGGATCCGGTAATGCACGGAAACGACTTTTAGCTTAAGGCCGGATCCGGATTAATGCCTTTCAAATGGCCATTAATTCCGGATCCGGCCTTGCAGCAAGTGTTCAGGATTTTTGGCCGGAGCAAAAAGCGCAGCATACTGCGGTATTTTCTCCGGCCATAAAAAACGTTCGGGTCCTGATCTGAAGACATCCTGATGCATCCTGAACGGATTTCTCTCCATTCAGAATGCATTGGGATAATCCTGATCAGGGTATTTCCGGCATAGAGCCCCGACTACGGAACTCTATGCCGGAAAAGAACAACGCAAATGTGAAAGAGCCCTTACTGTCACCAACACCTTAAACTCGGCTATAATTCTATCAGATTATACATGGCAGGGGTGCAATACTACTCTACCTTTAAAAATCCTGATAGTAGGGTAATCTTTATGTCCCCCGCAATCAAGGCAATTCTTAGGGGTATTCAAAAAAGTAGCCAACCCAGCACTCCAAGCAGACAACCAGTTTCAGGGGAACTGTTTAGGAAGCTTTCCAATTCCCTAGACAGCAACCCTTTTGGGCTCCAACCCAGCACAGTTATCTAGGTGGCAATGTATTTAGGCTTCTACGGTTTCCTGCGACCAGGAGAATTCACAGCTTTCTCTCCCAAATCCAAGGGCTTAATTAAGAGCCAGCTAGCCTGGAATCATGATCATTTCATCTTGCAACTACCTTCCACCAAAACATCACAATCGGGGCCTCCAGTCCAAGTCAAATATTTCAAATCCTTCAATAAGTGGTGCCCCATCCAGGTTTTAAATAAATTTCAGATCAGTGCCGCCAACACTGCGTCCAAGCACAACGTACCCAGTCATATCATCCGTAAAATTGGTCGTTGGAAATCATCTTGCTTCACCAGGTACATTCCCAATCCACACCAGGAAATTTCAGAAGCTTTTCGTAACCTTGTTTTGTAAACCATGTAGCTATTCAATAAAATCCTAAAATCTACCCTGCTTGACTTTTTGGCCCCTTATAGGCTACCCATGTTCGCGGCTATGGGCACAATCCAGGCCTTTTAGTCAGCAGCACGGATAGGTCTATTCCTTGGCACCGTCACACCAGCCCCAGTATCCGTAGCAACCATCCGTAGCTGATTTCAGCCTGTTATTGTGGAGGCTTTATAAGTTCCTCTCCCACAGACTCTCAGCGCTGGCGTCACTCCGTGCCCCACCCTCCCTCCCCTTTTTTACTGGCTTCCTCAGGGTATGCCCCCTTATAGGCTACCCACGTTCGCGGATATGGGCACAATCTAGGCCTTTTAGTTAGTCAGCAGCACGGATAGGTCTATTCCTTGGCACAGTCACGCCAGCCCCAGTATCCGTAGCCATGACCATAATGACTGCATAGCTTATAGTGTATATACGTGACAGTGACTGCATAGTGTGTATATGTGACAGTGGGGGCAGTGACTGCATAGTGTTTATATGTGACAATGACTGTATAGTGTGAATATGTGACAATGACTACATAGTGTATATGTGACAATGACTGCATAGTGTATAGTGTGTATATGTGAGGAGTGACTGCATAGTGTATAGTGTGTATATGTGAGGAGTGACTGCATAGTGTATAGTGTGTATATGTGAGGAGTGACTGCATAGTGTGTGTATATGTGAGGAGTGACTGCATAGTGTGTGTATATGTGAGGAGTGACTGCATAGTGTGTGTATATGTGAGGAGTGACTGCATAGTGTGTGTATATGTGAGGAGTGACTGCATAGTGTGTGTATATGTGAGGAGTGACTGCATAGTGTGTGTATATGTGAGGAGTGACTGCATAGTGTGTGTATATGAGGAGTGACTGCATAGTGTATAGTGTGTATGTGAGGAGTGACTGCATAGTGTATAGTGTGTATGTGAGGAGTGACTGCATAGTGTATAGTGTGTATGTGAGGAGTGACTGCATAGTGTATAGTGTGTATGTGAGGAGTGACTGCATAGTGTATAGTGTGTATGTGAGGAGTGACTGCATAGTGTATAGTGTGTATGTGAGGAGTGACTGCATAGTGTATAGTGTGTATGTGAGGAGTGACTGCATAGTGTATAGTGTGTATGTGAGGAGTGACTGCATAGTGTACAGTGTGTATGTGAGCAGTGACTGCATAGTGTACAGTGTATATACAGTCAGGTCCATAAATATTGGAACATTGACACAATTCTAACATGTTTGGCTCTATACACCACCACAATGGATTTGAAATAAAACGAACAAGATGTGCTTTAACTGCAGACTGTCAGCTTTAATTTGAGAGTTTTTACATCCAAATCAGGTGAATGGTGTAGGAATTAGAACAGTTTGCATACGTGCCTCCCACTTGTTAAGGGACCAAAAGTAATAGGACAATTGGCTTCTCAGCTGTACCATGGCCAGGTGTGTGTTATTCCCTCATTATCCCAATTACAATGAGCAGATAAAAGGTCCAGAGTTAATTTCAAGTATGCTATTTGCATTTGGAATCTGTTGCTGTCAACTCTCAAGATGAGATCCAAAGAGCTGTCACTATCAGTGAAGCAAGCCATCATTAGGCTGAGAAAACAAAACAAAACAAGAAAAACAATGGTGCAAGGTGGTGCACCACCACATTATGGGTGTCAGGTCTGAGCATTCCTAGATGAACAGTTTCCTGGAAAGTGGATTGGTCATTGTGGGCCAGTTGAATGGCCCCCAAGGTCTCCCAATCTGACCCCCTTAGACTTTTATCTTTGGGGTCATCTGAAGGCAATTGTCTGTGCTGTGAAGATACGAGATGTGCAGCACCTGAAGCTACGGATACTGGAAGCCTGTGCTAGCATTTCTCCTGCGGTGTTGCTATCAGTGTGTGAAGAGTGGGAGTAGAGGGTTGCATTGACAATCCAACACAATGGGCAGCACATTGAACACATTTTATGAGTGGTCAGAAACTTGGAAATAACTCATGAAAAAATAAAGTTACGTTAAAACCAAGCACACCATTGTTTTTCGTGTGAAATTCCCAATAAGTTTGATGTGTCACATGACCCTCTTCCTATTGAAAAAACAAAAGTTGGATTCAAAATGGCCGCCATGGTCACCACCCATCTTGAAAAGTCCCCCCCCCCTCACATATACTAATGTGCCACAAACAGGAAGTTAATATCACCAACCATTCCCATTTTATTAAGGTGTATCCATATAAATGGCCCACCCTGTATATGTGACAGTGACTGTATAGTGTGAATATGTGAGCAGTGACTGCATAGTGTATATATGTGAACAGTGACTGCATAGTGTGTATATGTGAGCAGTGACTGTATAGTGTATATACAGTACAGACAAAGTTTGGACACACCTTCTCATTCAAAGAGTTTTCTTTATTTTCATGACTATGAAAATTGTAGATTCACACTGAAGGCATCAAAACTATGAATTAACACATGTGGAATTATATACATAACAAACAAGTGTGAAACAACTGAAAATGTCATATTCTAGGTTCTTCAAAGTAGCCACCTTTTGCTTTGATTACTGCTTTGCACACTCTTGGCATTCTCTTGATGAGCTTCAAGAGGTAGTCCCCTGAAATGGTTTTCACTTCACAGGTGTGCCCTGTCAGGTTTAATAAGTGGGATTTCTTGCCTTATAAATGGGGTTGGGACCATCAGTTGCGTTGAGGAGAAGTCGAGTAAATACACAGCTGATAGTCCTACTGAATAGACTGTTAGAATTTGTATTATGGCAAGAAAAAAGCAGCTAAGTAAAGAAAAACGAGTGGCCATCATTACTTTAAGAAATGAAGGTCAGTCAGTCAGCCGAAAAATTGGGAAAACTTTGAAAGTAAGGGCTATTTGACCATGAAGGAGAGTGATGGGGTGCTGCGCCAGATGACCTGGCCTCCACAGTCACCGGACCTGAACCCAATCGAGATGGTTTGGGGTGAGCTGGAACGCAGAGTGAAGGCAAAAGGGCCAACAAGTGCTAAGCATCTCTGGGAACTCCTTCAAGACTGTTGGAAGACCATTTCAGGGGACTACCTCTTGAAGCTCATCAAGAGAATGCCAAGAGTGTACAAAGCAGTAATCAAAGAAAAAGGTGGCTACTTTGAAGAACCTAGAATATGACATTTTCTGTTGTTTCACACTTGTTTGTTATGTATATAATTCCACATGTGTTAATTCATAGTTGTGATGCCTTCATAGTCATGAAAATAAAGAAAACTCTTTGAATGAGAAGGTGTGTCCAAACTTTTGGTCTGTACTGTATGTGAGCAGTGACTGCATAGTGTATAGTGTGTATATGTGAGCAGTGACTGCATATTGTACAGTCGTTGCCAAAAGTTTTGAGAATTACATAAATATTGGAAAAGTTGCTGCTTAAGTTTTTATAATAGCAATTTGCATATACTCCAGAATGTTATGAAGAGTGATCCGATGAATTGCATAGTCCTTCTTTGCCATGAAAATTAACTTAATCCCACTGAATTTCATTGCTGTTATTAAAAGACCTGCTGAGATCATTTCAGTAATCGTCTTGTTAACTCAGGTGAGAATGTTGACGAGCACAAGGCTGGAGATCATTATGTTAGGCTGATTGGGTTAAAATGGCAGACTTGACATGTTAAAAGGAGGGTGATGCTTGAAATCATTATTCTTTCATTGTTAACCATGGTGACCTGCAACGAAACGTGTGCAGCCATCATTGCGTTGCATAAAAATGGCTTCACAGGTAAGGATATTGTGGCTACTAAGATTGCACCTCAATCAACAATTTATTGGGTCATCAAGAACTTCAAGAAAAGAGGTTCAATTCTTGTTAAGAAGGCTTCAGGGCGTCCAAGAAAGTCCAGCAAGCGCCAGGATCGTCTCCTAAAGAGGATTCAGCTGTGGGATCGGAGTCCCACCAGTGCAGAGCTTGCCCAGGAATGGCAGCAGGCAGGTGTGAGAGCATCTGCACGCACAGTGAGGCGAAGGCATCAAGAAGGGCAGCAAAGAAGCCACTTCTCTCCAAAAAAAACATCAGGGACAGATTGATCTTCTGCAGAAAGTTTGGTGAATGGACTGCTGAGGACTGGGGCAAAGTCATATTCTCCGATGAAGCCTCTTTCCGATTGTTTGGGGCATCTGGAAAAAGGCTTGTCCGGAGAAGAAAAGGTGAGCGCTACCATCAGTCCTGTGTCATGCCAACAGTAAAGCATCCTGAGACCATTCATGTGTGGGGTTGCTTCTCATCCAAGGGATTGGGCTCACTCACAATTTTGCCCAAAAACACAGCCATGAATAAAGAATGGTACCAAAGCACCCTCCAACAGCAACTTCTTCCAACAATCCAACAACAGGTTGGTGAAGAACAATGCATTTTCCAGCACAATGGAGCACCGTGCCATAAGGCAAAAGTGATAACTAAGTGGCTCGGGGACCAAAATGTTGACATTTTGGCTCCATGGCCTGGAAACTCCCCAGATCTTAATCCCATTGAGAACTTGTGGTCAATCCTCAAGAGGCGGGAGGACAAACAAAAACCCACTAATTCTGACAAACTCCAAGAAGTGATTATAAAAGAATGGGTTACTATCAGTCAGGAATTGGCCCAGAAGTTGATTGAGAGCATGCCCAGTGGAATTGCAGAGGTCCTGAAAAAGAAGGGCCAACACTGCAAATACTGACTCTTTGCATAAATGTCATGTAATTGTCGATAAAAGCCTCTGAAACGTATGAAGTGCGTGTAATTATATTTCACTACATCACAGAAACAACTGAAACAAAGATCTAAAAGCAGTTTAGCAGCAAATTTTGTGAAAACTAATATTTGTGTCATTCTCAAAACCTTTGGCCATGACTGTATAGTGTGAATATGTGACCAGTGACTGTATAGTGTATATATGTGAGCAGTGACTGTATAGTGTGTGTGTATATAAAACGCATCAATGAGAGTAGCACTTGCCGGATCTTACGGTCGTCCGGAATGTAGCAGCCCACCTAGACCTAGATCCACAAAAGCTCCTGAATACACAGTCCAATAAACGATTACGGAGGCAGCATGTCCAGTGACTGTCCCTTTATTGGGAACTGCTTACATGAAATACGTGGTTACAAAAGTTGCTACGTTTCGGCTATAGCATTGCCTTTATCAAGCACAATGTGATTCCCAAATGATCCTGCTTATAAAGTACAACCCACACCTCCCCATGCGGCAGTGGCCAATCACATAGTTGCATATTCCACCATTCTTCCACAATATATAATAAAAATGTGTTCACATACTTCCAACTGAATTATATATTAATCATCCCATATGAAAAATAGCACTCTCACCTGGTGATCTATAGAACGCGTAACTCCGTGATGCATCATTGCAGCGCGTCCCCCTGTATCCAGTGCGCATGTTCAGGGAGGAGGAAACGTTCCCTCACGTGTCTAACACTAATCACATGATCGCAAACTAACCCGTCCATGCGATCATCAGTGCAGCCGAGTCGTTTCCTACTCCTCCCACAGGCTGCGCTCCGTTACTAGGGACACACAATGAACACCCCGCCCCCATACAGACCCGCTGGCAGCAAACTGTCACGACGGGGTGTGGGGGAAACCCCCCCGCCGTGCAATGGCGGTGGCTGCTAGCCAGGGAACAGGGAGCAAGTCACCTCTTAATGCAACCCTAGGTTCTCCCTAGACTCCTAGCGCATGAGCCGCCTCATATGGTAAGGGGGCTCATGCTCACCAACCTAGGACCCTGGGAATCCCTGCTGTGCCCTAATCCTGAAGACAGGGCAGAGACCACCCATTCTTCCTTCACCACGGATGAATGGTGTCTCCTGAAGCCCAGCAACTGACCACCAACTAGACAGGGCCACAGCCGAACGACAGGTAAGTACATAAGACAACAGACAACAAAAGTTGTCAGGACTTACCTGTCGCCGACGAGATGGACCGGAAACTCACAGTCTAGCTGTTTGCTTAAACCCCTCCAGGAAAGCAAGCCCTATTAGTAGCACACACACCAGGAAACAAGGCCCACATCATACAACATACACCACAGGTGGGGAAGGGTAAACAGAAGCAAGCAGGAGGGAAAGCAAGGGAAAACAATATAACAAATAACAGTGGCTCACAACAGCCCAGGAGCAGAGCTCCACACCAAGCTGACAACAAAATACAAACTGACCTCATGCTCCACCACACCAACATATAAGGAGGCCTGAGGTCACACCCACCACACCAACCAAACACACCTTAACCCCATGCACACCAAAGCAGGGAAAACACCATTACAAATAAACGTTGCCGGAGGCAACAACATGTAAGGCAACCATGTCAAGGCACACACCACAAAGGCCGTGACACTGCCCCCGCATGCAGACACAGCAACACGTTGCCGCAGGCAACAGCAAGCGTGGTCAAGTGTCACCAGCGCACACCAACGTTCCCTCACGTGTCTAACACGAATCACATGATCGCAAACTAACCCGTCCATGCGATCATTAGTGCAGCCGAGCCATTTCCTACTCCTCAAACAGGCTGCGCTCCGTTACTAGGGACGCACAATGAACACCCCGCCCCCATACAGACCCGCTGGCAGCAAACATACCAATGATTATCCTATGGACCAGCCATCATAAATTCATTTCCAATTATGGAGGGGGGTAAGTTCCTCCTCATTATGAATCACAGAGATGTATTCAATATAGAACAGCAATAGTGATCTTAGTGAATATGTCCCTACAAATACAAAAGTTAAAAACAAGAACGTATTAAAAATAACAATCCTGAGTACAAATTCATCATTACGTCCCATGGATAAGCTACACATTACTCACACTAAATTCTATATTCATCCCATAAGGTTGGAGTGCCTTCAATTCAAAAATCCATTTAAGTTCCTTCCTCCGTAGGATTTGATCTCTATCGCCCCCACGTCTCATTTTACCAACTGAATCAATGATCCAGAACCGTAGCTGATTGACCGAGTGTCCACGCTCAACAAAATGCTTTGCTACTGGTTTATCCACCAGTTCCCTTCTAATGTTGCTCATGTGGGAGTTAATCCGCTCACGTGCTTCCATTGTGGTCTCACCTATGTAAATGAGACCACTGGGGCACATGATCATGTAAATGACGTCACGAGATCTACATGTATAGAATTCTTTTATTTTATAAGATTTACCACTGTATGGGTGGGCAAAGGTATCTCCTTTCACCATATTACCACAGTTGCAGCAACCAAGGCAGGGATAACATCCCAACTTTCTTGGTGCCAGATACCTTTGTCCATCCCCTCGGGAATCCATAACTTCTGTTCTCACCAGCTTATCACGTAAGTTAGCGCCTCTTTTGTACGCCATCATAGGAAATTTCTCAAACTCGTGTATTGTTGGCAACCCTTTCTGTAGGATATGCCACTCCTTACGTATAATTCATGCAATCTCCCCACTAAGAGCACCATAAGTGGAGACAAAGGGAATACGTTTATTGTCCCTATTCCTATTTTTACCTTGGAGTGTGGACTCACGGTCAACAACCGCCACCTTTTGTTTTGTTTTTTCCACTAATTTATGAGGATAACCCCTATCTAGGAATTTCCTCCCCATCTCATCAACTCTTGTTCTAAACCGTTCATCGCTAGATACTACTCATCTCACCCTCAACAGTTGGCTCCATGGAAGAGACTCAACCATACGACGTGGATGGTTACTATCATATCTCAGCAGTTATTCCTATCAGTTGGCTTATGATAGATATCTGTCATGATTGCACCTTCCTTCATGTGTACCATCACATCTAAAAATTGCAATTCGACCGGAGATACCGTAATGGTAAATTCTAGGCCGGGTACCATGTTGTTAAGATGTTAATGGAACAATTGCAATTCATCTAGGGTACCACCCCAGATCACAAAAATGTTGTCGATGTAGCGCCACCAACACTGGGCTCCCCCATAAAGGGTCGACCTATATATAAATTTGTCCTCCACCTCCGCAATGAACATGTTAGCATACTATCACGGTCGGCGTGGCTATCACATACGTGACACAGAGGGAGGGAACAAGGAAGGCCCTGCCCAAGTGAGAGGGAAGATGGTGACCCCTGACTCACCTGGCGGCTGGCACCTGGCTGCCCTGACGTCCCTAGACGGGTTCCTCACCCGTACGCCGATCACGTGCCTAAAGCCCTGGCTTTCCCTGAGCTGAGCCCTAGGTAGTGAACAGGGCGATGGGAACACTAGTCCGCACCACTAGCTCTAAGGGAAAACACCAAGGGAAGGACAGACAACACAGACTCAACATATAATCCCAGGTGGGTGACAACAGGAGACAACAATAAGCCCAACAGGGATCCGGAGGGTAGCACACAGGAACAACAACCAGGATTAACCACTCCAGTGGGTCAGTATAGATGTCCAGGCAGGAAGCTCTATAACTGGCAACTAGAGAAGTGTGAGGGGAGAATATAAGGAGGTAGGGAGTGGCAGACACGAAACAGCTGAGGAGGAGAAGCTACGGATCCCTGAGAGAGACAAATAGGATAGCAAGGCAAACACAGAAAACAATAACTAAGAAACACCATGATCTTTAGCTATAGAGCGCGCAGCCACCCGCTGCGACTTCCTGACCCCGGGTATAACGGAGTCAGACGTGGCTCTTGATACCCTCGTGACAGTACCCCCCCTTTCACGAGGGGCCTCCGGACACTCAGGACCAGGTCTCTCCGGATGAGAGGCATGGAAAGTCTGAATTAACCTGTTGGCGTTTACCTCTGACGCTGGAACCCACATTCTTTCCTCGGGACCGTAACCCCTCCAATGCACAAGATACTGAAGAGAGCGGCGGACCCGACGAGAATCAACAATTCTGGCTATTTGAAACTCCAGATTACCATCCACAATAACAGGAGGAGGTGGCAGCGGCGATGGTTCTAGAGGTGGAACATACTTCTACCTCTAGTAACGATTTATGGAAGACGTTATGGATCTTAAAAGTCTGAGGTAGCTCCAGGCGAAAAGCCACAGGGTTAATGACGGTTACTATTTTATAGGGACCAATGAACCTAGGACCCAGTTTCCAAGAAGGAACCTTCAACTTAATATTCCTAGTAGACAACCACACATAGTCATTCACTCCTAGGTCCGGACCTGGCGACCGTTTCTTATCGGCCATGCATTTATATTTACCACTCATCTTTTTCAAGTTAACTTGCACCTTCTGCCATACCGATGAAAGAGATGCAGAAAACCTTTCCTCTTCGGGAACCCCAGAAGACCCCCCCTCTTTGAAAGTACAAAATTGGGGATGAAAACCGTATGCACCAAGGAATGGTGACTTGCCGGTGGATTCCTGATAATGATTATTTATGGCAAACTCAGCTAACGGTAAGTATGATGACCACAACTCTTGGTTTTCAGACACAAAACACCTTAAATATGTTTCTAGGTTTTGGTTGGTACGCTCAGTCTGTCCATTCGACTGAGGATGGAAAGCTGAGGAAAAGGACAAGTGAACCCCCAAACGGGAACAAAAAGCTTTCCAAAACTTAGAAATAAACTGGGTTCCCCGATCCGAAACCACATCGGAAGGGACCCCGTGAAGCTTCACGATTTCACTGATAAACACCTGAGCAAGAGTTTTAGCATTAGGAAGTGCGGGTAACGCAATAAAGTGTACCATTTTGCTAAACCTGTCTACTACTACCAAGATAACTGTTTTACCCGCCGACAATGGTAAGTCAGTGATGAAATCCATAGACAGATGTGTCCATGGCCTATTGGGAATGAAAAGTGGCAATAAAGACCCTGCTGGACGTGTATGAGAGACTTTCGCGCGTGCACAAGTAGAACAAGTAGACACGAAATCCATTACATCCTGACGCAACCTTGGCCACCAAAAACGACGAGATAAAAGCTCCAAGGTTGCTTTACTACCCGGGTGTCCAGCAAGTGCCGAATTATGATGTTCTTTTAATAATTCAAGACGCAGGTTTAACGGTACAAACAATTTCTCTGAGGGGCAAGAGGCCGGGGCGTCCCCCTGAGCCTCTAACACCTTTCCCTCTAGAACAGAGTGTACAGCAGAGACAACCACTCCTCTTTGTAAAATAGGTACCGGATCACAAACATTACCCCCTCCAGGGAAACTACGAGATAATGCGTCTGCCTTGGTATTTTTTGCCCCAGGACGATAGGTGATTACAAAGTTAAATCTGGTAAAGAATAGCGACCACCTAGCTTGTCTAGGGGTGAGACGTTTAGCCGATTCTAGGTACAGAAGGTTCTTGTGATCCGTAATCACCGTGACGGGGTGGACTGCTCCCTCTAAGAAGTGACGCCACTCTTCAAGCGCCAGTTTAATCGCCAACAGTTCCCTATTTCCAATATCATAATTCTTCTCTGCAGAAGATAATTTTTTGGAAAAGAAAGCGCAAGGACGCCATTTGCCAGGAGACGGACCCTGAGACAACACAGCTCCCACTCCCACCTCTGACGCATCTACCTCGACAATAAAAGGCTGGGAGACATCAGGTTGAATTAGAACAGATGCCGAGGTAAACCTCTCCTTTAGAGAGGAAAATGCATCTTTAGCGGCGTCAGACCATTTGGAAAAATCCGTCCCCTTCCTAGTCATGTCGGTAAGGGGTTTAACGATCACTGAATAATTTTTAATGAACTTTCTATAGAAATTAGCGAAACCCAAAAACCGTTGTAGGGCTTTAAGGTTCTCAGGAAGATCCCAATCTAAAATTGCTTGGACCTTCCCAGGATCCATGCGGAAACCTGAAGCAGATAATAGATATCCCAGGAACTGTAATTCCTGAACAGCGAAGACACATTTTTCAATTTTCGCATATAATTTATTCGTCCGTAGGACCTGCAGTACTTGCCTGACATGCACCTCATGTGTTTTCAGATCAGCCGAATAAATTAAGATATCATCTAGGTATATGACTACAAACCTGCCGATGAGATGACTAAAAATATCATTAACGAAATGTTGGAAGACAGCAGGGGCATTGGTCAGACCGAAAGGCATAACAAGATTTTCATAATGCCCCTCAGGGGTGTTAAAAGCTGTCTTCCACTCATCCCCTTCCCTGATACGAATCAGATTGTAGGCCCCCCTAAGATCAAGTTTGGAGAACCACTTAGCACCCGCAATCTGATTAAAAAGGTCAGGAATGAGAGGAAGAGGGTATGGGTCACGGATGGTTATCTGGTTTAACTCACGGAAATCTAAGCAAGGACGCAGGCCCCCATCTTTCTTTTTAACAAAGAAAAACCCTGCAGCCACGGGTGAAGAAGAGGGTCTGATGTGTCCCTTAGCCAGACTCTCGGAGATATAATCTTTCATGGCTTGTCTCTCGGGACCCGAAAGATTATACAACCTGGACTTGGGTAATTTTGCCCCGGGAATCAGGTTAACCGGGCAATCATAAGGACGATGAGGTGGTAGTTTCTGACAACCCTTTTCAGAAAAAACGTCCTCAAAGTCCGAAATAAATGTAGGTAGGGAAGCGATGGAGGCGATTAAGCAATTGTTATTTAAGCAATTCTCTCTGCAATGCTCACTCCACTCCAATATCTCCCTGGCCTGCCAATCCACCACTGGATTGTGCGCTACCAACCAGGGAAGACCCAATACCACCGGAGAGGGAAGGCCCTCCAGAACGTAACATGAAAGACACTCATTATGGTGGTCCCCTACCCGAAGGTGTAAATTACGAACAATGTGGGTGAGGTTTCTCTGAGACAGAGGAGCAGAATCTATAGCGAATACGGGAATAGGTCTCTGCAGCGTACAGAGAGACAAACCCATAGTGCGGGCAAAATGGGCATCAATCAAGTTTACCCCTGCTCCACTGTCTATAAAAACAGAAATAGACTCCGTCTTAACACCAAAAACAATGACCGCTGGTAACACAAATTGAGATGTTCGTATGGAGGAAACGTATACCCCCCGGCTGACATCCTCCGCACAGCCCGGGGTTAGTAGTTTTCCGACGGTCTTTTGTTTTTGAGAAAGGAGGGACAGACATTAATGAAATGACCCCTCCCCCCACAGAAAAAACAAGCCCCCCCCCTACGGCGAACCTCGGGAGGACGGACCTGACGAGAAGTTCCGCCTAGCTGCATAGGCTCATCTAAGTCAGTACAGACTGACTGTTGCTTGGGAGAGGTAACCAATTGCTCCGGAATTTTCGATCTCTCCCTAAGACGTCTATCTATTCTGATAGAGAGGGACATAACAGCATCAAGGGAAAGGGGGGTCTCATACAGTGCCAGTGCATCCTTAACCCTTTCAGATAACCCAGAGCAGAACTGACTCCTGAGAGCCGGGTCGTTCCACTGAGTATCCGTAGCCCACCTACGGAACTCTGAGCAATATTCCTCTGCTGACCGATCTCCCTGTAGGAGTCTCCGTAACTTTGACTCAGCCAGGGCGACTCGGTCAGGGTCATCATATATGAGACCCAAAGCCCCAAAAAATCCCTCCACTGACCGAAGAGCCTGAGAACCAGGGGGTAACGAGAACGCCCAGGATTGCGGATCCCCCTGAAGCAGGGAAATGACAATCCCAACCCGCTGTTCTTCATGACCTGAGGAGTAAGGGCGCAACTTAAAATATAATTTGCAGGCCTCACGGAACGTTGCAAATTTGTCCCTTCCCCCAGAAAATCTGTCGGGAAGAGCAACCTTGGGTTCAGTGACAACTTGGTTACCCATAGCAACCGCTGGGGGTGCGGTCTGCTGCATTTGCTGCTGTTGTTGGAGAACAGACACCTTCAATCCTGCCACCTCCAAAGACAGGCTTTGAAGCTGTTCTGCCAAGGCATCAATAGGATCCATATTGGATTCTAAGTAGAGAAAAAAAACAACAAATAAAAAATTATATAATTTTTTATTTTTTTTTCTCAAAAAGTAATGGCCAGTTATAATATCACGGTCGGCGTGGCTATCACATACGTGACACAGAGGGAGGGAACAAGGAAGGCCCTGCCCAAGTGAGAGGGAAGATGGTGACCCCTGACTCACCTGGCGGCTGGCACCTGGCTGCCCTGACGTCCCTAGACGGGTTCCTCACCCGTACGCCGATCACGTGCCTAAAGCCCTGGCTTTCCCTGAGCTGAGCCCTAGGTAGTGAACAGGGCGATGGGAACACTAGTCCGCACCACTAGCTCTAAGGGAAAACACCAAGGGAAGGACAGACAACACAGACTCAACATATAATCCCAGGTGGGTGACAACAGGAGACAACAATAAGCCCAACAGGGATCCGGAGGGTAGCACACAGGATCAACAACCAGGATTAACCACTCCAGTGGGTCAGTATAGATGTCCAGGCAGGAAGCTCTATAACTGGCAACTAGAGAAGTGTGAGGGGAGAATATAAGGAGGTAGGGAGTGGCAGACACGAAACAGCTGAGGAGGAGAAGCTACGGATCCCTGAGAGAGACAAATAGGATAGCAAGGCAAACACAGAAAACAATAACTAAGAAACACCATGATCTTTAGCTATAGAGCGCGCAGCCACCCGCTGCGACTTCCTGACCCCGGGTATAACGGAGTCAGACGTGGCTCTTGATACCCTCGTGACACATACGTGGGTGCCACGTTCGACCCCATGGCCACTCCACGCTGCTGCTGGTAAAAGGTGTCCCCAAAGCGGAAGTAATTCCGCCTCAGGACCACCTCAAGGAGTTGGAGGACAAACCTACGGCCACCCGGGGAGAGCCCGGTGCCGGCCAGGGCCACATCGACGACACTTAATCCAAATGCATGCTCGATAGAAGTGTATAGTGAGACCACGTCAAAGCTGACAAGAAGAGAGTGGGCAGGCAAACTCAGATCCCTAAGTTTCAACAAAAAATGGCTGGTATCCCTAATAAAGGAATGGGCGCTGGTGGCATGGACACATAAAACTCTGTCAAGGAATATGGCCGTATTGCTGAAAACTGACCCCCTCCCTGACACAATCGGTCGGCCAGGGAATTCGACAAAGCTCTTGTGAATCTTGGGAAGTACATAGAACAGGGGAGTGACTGAATGCTGTATCCTGAGAAATTCACTGACATCCCTGTCAATGATGCCCTCTTCAAGGGCCTCACTGATGATGTTCTCAAGGATACGCATAATATCCCACTTGGGATCATTCTGTAACACTGTGTACACCTCCCGGTCACTCAGCTGTCTATGCACCTCCCGATTATAACCAACTGTGTCCATCACCACCACCGCCCCTCCCTTATCAGCTGGTTTGATAGTAAGGGTCTTATTACGTTCAAGTTGTGCCAGGGGCGTAGCTAGAAATGCATGGGCCCCATAGCAAAAAAAATGTATGGGCCCCCCCCAGCCCCCACATATCTATCGGGCCTCCTACCACCCCTTCCAGAGCTCCCACGCAAACACCCATCCTAGATCTCCCACCGCCATGAGCATAGAAAAGTCAGAGGACTGGAGGAGTGACTGTGACTCTGAGGTTCCTCTCTGGCCCTCAGACTGGTTTTGGACAGTCAGAATCAGATTTAGATAGCGCCTCTGACTGGCGCCAGTGCGGCCGGCGGGACCAAGGCAGTGCCACTTCATATACTATAGGGGTGCAGAGCAGATTCTGGGGTCTGGAGTTGTCACATCTGGTCTGGCACCTACCAATAAGGCCCCATTCACACGTCCGCAATTCTGTTCTGCATTTTGCGGAACGGAATTGAGGACCCATTCATTTCTATGGGGCTGCACGATGTGCAGCCTGGACACGGAGTTGCGGACCCGCACAATTCCGTTCCCGAAAAAAATAGAACATGTCCTACTCTTGTCCGCAACTGCAAATTACGGATCGCACATTACCGATGTCAGTGTTTTGCGGATCCACAAAACACTTATGGATGTGTGAATGGGGCCTTACCATGCGTCTTCAGTTAGATGAGAGAGAAAAGTCTGAGTGCACTCAGACTTTTCTCTCTCATCTAACTTTTACAAGTCAGTCCCATCAGACTCCCAGTCCAGACTAGCCTGGTGCCTGCCACAGTAGTGCCTCTGCCACCACCAGACCACCAGCCCTGAGCCCGCCCACAGTGGAACCATCTACTGCGAGTACAGCAACCTTCAATAAGGAGCAGAACTTAGGGTAGTTTCACACTTGTGGCAGGATGGATCCGACAGGCTGTTCAGCCTGTTGAATCCGTCCTGCCGCTATTTCGCCGTGGCGCCACTCCATCCCTATTGACTATAATGAGAACGGGGACGGAGCTCCGATGCAGCGCGGCAGTGTGCGGTGAAAGGCTGGCGGCCGAAAAGTACTGCAAGTCCGACTTTTTCGTCCGGTGGCCTCTCACCGTGCAGTGCTGCGCCGGAGGTCCGCCCCATCCCCATTATAGTCAATGGGGACGGCGCAGCGGTCCAGCAAAATAGCGGCAGGACGGATCCGACAGGCTGAACAGCCTGCCGGATCCGTCCTGCCACAAGTGTAAAAGTACCTTTATGTCTGTGTCTGTCATATAAGAGTGTGCCCCCCAAAAGAAGGAAGGGGCGCCCTCCTTATCACTGCTGGCATCTCTTTTTAACTTCAGATGATCAGACTCTCACTAATTACAGCGCACACCCTGCGCCCTGGCCTGTAGTGTCCACCATCAGACAGGGGAGGGAAGAAACCCCAGAACTAGAGTGTCAGTGTGCCCCCCAATGTGTTGGGGGGCACACTCTAGTTCTGGGGTTTCTTCCCTCCCCTGTCTGATGGTGGACACTACAGGCCAGGGCGCAGGGTGTGTGTGCTATAAATTTGTAATTAGTGAGAGTCTATGATCTAAATTCTGAAGTTAAAAAGAGCTGCCTGCAGACCTGCAAGGATAAGGAGGGCGCCCCTTGCTTCTCTTTGGCCCCACTCTGAGTCTGCAGGCAGCTCTTTTTAACTTAAGAATTTAGATTATCTCAGAAATCATAAATTCTCAATAATCTCACTTTCTTAAAGGGAACCCGTCACCAGGATTTTGTGCATAGAGCTGGGGACATGGGCTGCTAGATGGCCGCTAGCACATCCGCAATAGCAATACCCAGTCCCCATAGCTCTGTGTGCTTTTATTGTGTAAAAAAAACGTTTTGATCAATATGCAAATTAACCTGATATGTGTCCTGTGTCCGGAGATGAGTCCAGCGGAAAGGAGCCCAGCACCGCCCCGCGTCCTCCGAATATCCTCCTTGCTGGCTGACGTCACAGAGCTGGAGCGCCGAAATCTCGCGATGCGCGAGCTAGCGCATGCGCAGTGTCGGCATCATGTTCATTCCCTGTGCTGGCATCAGCACAGGGAACGAACTATGCATGCGCTAGCTCGCGCATCGCGAGATTTCGGCGCTCCAGCTCTGTGACGTCAGCCAGCAAGGAGGAGATTCGGAGGACGCGGGGCGGTGCTGGGCTCCTTTCCGCTGGACTCATCTCCGGACACAGGACACATATCAGGTTCATTTGCATATGAATCAAAACGGTTTTTTTACACAATAAAAGCGCAGAGAGCTGTGGGGACTGGGTATTGCTATTGCGGATGTGCTAGCGGCCATCTAGCAGGCCATGTCCCCAGCTCTATGCACAAAATCCCGGTGACAGGTTCCCTTTAAATTCAAATGAATCACATATTCACATCACTTACTTTTAGAGTCACTGGAGTGGCAGGACTGTCACTGGACTGGAGACTGGAGTGGGGAGACTAGGCACTGACTCCACTGAGGACTGGAGGAGTGACTGTGACTCTGATATTCCTCTCTGGCCCTCAGACTGGTTTTGGGCAGTCAGAATCAGATTTAGATAGCGCCTCTCTGACTACTGGCGCCAGTGCGGCCGGCGGGACCACTCCCTCCATAGTCCCACACACTCCCTCCACAACAGGTACCCCCCCCGGCCTGTCCCCGCCCCCCGGTCTGGCCCCGCCCCCTCCACCGCCTGAGTCCGCCTCCTGAGTCCGTCCAGTCCCTCTAGTTAGTAGGAGGTGGAGCCGGAGGAAATTCATTCCTTTCCTGCACTGCGGTCTGCGGCGCTGGTGCCAGCCTGGCTCCGCCTCCGCTACGCCCCCGTTCCGGCCCCCTCCACCGCCTACCTCATGTTCTCCAGACTCCTTAATGTGCGGCAGCCGGCAGCAGTGGTACAGTTCTACAGTTACTAACTTACTCCTCTCCTCCTTCCTTGGCTTCCGCCTTCCCCCCAGCCAGGCCCGAGCCACGGACCGCCCGCGCCCCGCCCACTGGGCGGGCGGTCGGGCCTGGCTGCTGGCTGCATGTGTGAGTGTATTAATAAAAAAATAAAAAAAATAAAAAAAATAAAAAAAATTCTAAAAATTATGCGGTCCGGACGGGCCCCCAGTGGCGTAGGGCCCCATAGCCACTGCTATGGTTGCTATGGCGATCCCTACGCCACTGAGTTGTGCCAACGCCTCCCTCTCTCCTCTTGTCAGATTCACCGTGGTACCCATCCTGTTGCGTTCCCTCAATCGATCAATTTGTTGTGACACAATATTTATATAAGCCTCCACAACATGGTTGTTGTGGGGATGTTGGGATGTTATCCCTGCCTTGGTTGCTGCAACTGTGGTAATATGGTGAAAGGAGATACCTTTGACGACCCCTACAGTGGTAAATCTTATAAAATAAAAGAATTCTATACATGTAGATCTCGTGACGTCATTTACATGATCATGTGCCCTTGTGGTCTCATTTACATAGGTGAGACCACAATGGAGGCACGTGAGCGGATTAACTCCCACAAGAGTAACATTAGAAGGGAACTGGTGGATAAACCAGTAGCAAAGCATTTTGTTGAGCGTGGACACTCGGTCAATCAGCTACGGTTCTGGATCATTGATTCAGTTGGTAAAATGAGATGTGGGGGCGATAGAGATCGAATCCTACGGAGGAAGGAACTAAAATGGATTTTTGAATTGAAGGCACTCCAACCTTATGGGATGAATATTGAATTTAGTGTGGGTAATGTGTAGGTTATCCATGGGATGTAATGATGAATTTGTACTCAGGATTGTGATTTTTAATACGTTCTGGTTTTTAACTTTTGTATTTGTAGGGACATATTCACTAAGATCACTATTACTGTTGTATATTGAATACATCTCCGTGATTCATAATGAGGAGGAACTTACCCCCCTTCATAATTGGAAATGAATTTATGATGGCTGGTCCATAGGATAATCATTGGTATGTTTGCTGCCAGCGGGTCTCTATGGGGGCGGGGTGTTCATTGTGCGTCCGTAGTAACGGAGCGCAGCCTGTGGGAGGAGTAGGAAATGGCTCGGCTGCACTGATGATCGCATGGACGGGTTAGTTTGCGATCATGTGATTAGTGTTAGACACGTGAGGGTATGTTTCCTCCTCCCTGGACATGCGCACTGGATACAGGGGGACGCGCTGCAATGATGCATCACGGAGTTATGCGTTCTATAGATCACCAGGTAAAAGTGCTATTTTTCATATGGGATGATTAATATATAATTCAATTAGAAGTATGTGAACACATTTTATTATATATTGTGGAAGAATGGTGGAATATGCAACTATGTGATTGGCCACTGCCGCATGGGGAGGTGTGGCTTGTACTTTATAAGCAGGGTCATTTGGGGATCACATTGTTCTTGATAAAGGCTATGCTATAGCCGAAACGTAGCAACTTTTTTAACCACATATTTTATGTAAGCAGTTCCCAATAAAGGGACATTCATCGGACATGCTGCCTCCGTTATCGTTTATTGGATAGTGTGTATATATGTGAGCAGTGACTGCATAGTGTATAGTGCAGTGATGGTGAACCTTTTAGAGACTGAGTGCCCAAACTTCAATTCAAAGCCCACTTATTTATCGCAAAGTGCCAACACGGTAATTTAACCTGAATTCTACAGTCAAACATAGTATATCTTCCATGTACTCTATCATTTAGCTATAATAGCCTGCCTACATTCAGTGCGCTTCCTGTGCTGTTCATAGCGAGCCCTGAGCTGATGAAGGGCAGGAAAAATCTAAGTCATATTAGTGTGCCATAGACTTTTTCCAGGGTGCAGGTGCCCACAGAGAGGGCTCCGAGTGCCGCTTCTGGCACCCGTTCCATAGGTTCGCCAACACTGGTATAGTGTGTATATGTGACAGTGACTGCAGTGTATAGTGTGTATATGTGAGCAGTGACTGCATAGTGTATATATGTGACAGTAACTTTATAATGTATATATGTGAGCAGTGACTGAATAGAGTGTGTATATGTGACAGTGACTGCATAATGTATATGTGTCAGTGGGGACAGTGACTGCATAGTGTGAATATGTGAGCAGTGACTGCATAGTGTATAGTGTGTATATGTGACAGTGGGGGCAGTGACTGCATAGTGTGTATATGTGACAGTGATTGCATAGTGTAGAGTGTGAATATGTGAGCAGTGACTGCATAGTGTATAGTGTGAATATGTGAGCAGTGGCTGCATATTGTATAGGGTGTATATGTGAGCAGTGACTGCATAGTGTATATGTGACAGTGACTGCATAGGGTATAGTGTGAATATGTGAGCAGTGACAGTATAGTGTGTGTATATGAGAGTAGTGACTGCATAGTGTATAGTGTGTAAATTTGAGCAGTGACTGTATAGTGTGTATATGTGAGCAGTGACTGCATAGTGTATAGTGTGTATATGTGAGCAGTGACTGTATAGTGTGTATATGTGAGCAGTGACTGCATAGAGTATAGTGTGAATATGTGAGCAGTGACTGCATAATGTGTATATGTAAGCAGTGACTGCATATTGTATAGTGTGAATATGTGAGAAGTGACTGCATAGTGTATATATGTGAGCAGTGACTGTAAAGTTTGTATATGTAAGCAGTGACTGCATAGTGTATAGTGTGCATAGTGTATATATGTGACTGCATAGTGTGCATATGCGACTGCATAGTGTAAAGTGGGTATATATGACAGTGACTTCATAGTGTATAGTGTGAATATGTAAGCAGTGAGTAGATAGTGTGTATATATGAGACAGTGACTGCATAGTGTATAGTGTGTATATGTGAGCAGTGAGTGTATAGTGTGTACATGTGAGCAGTGACTGCATAGTGTATAGTGTATATGTGACAGTGACTGCATAGGGTATAGTGTGAATATGTGAGCAGTGACTGAATAGTGTGTATATGTGACCAGTGACTGCATAGTGTATATATGTGAGCAGTGACTATATAGTGTGTGTATATGAGAGTAGTGACTGCAAAGTATATAGTGTGTAAATGTGAGCAGTGACTGTATAGTGTGTATATGTGAGCAGTGACTGCATAGTGTATAGTGTGGATATGTGAGCAGTGACTGCCTAGTGTATAGTGTGTGTATATGTGAGCAGTGACTGCATAGTGCATAGTGTGTATATGTGAGCAGTGACTGCATAGTGCATAGTGTGTATATGTGAGCAGTGACTGTATAGTGTGTATATGTGAGCAGTGACTGCATAGTGTATATATGTGAGCAGTGACTGCATATTGTATAGTGTAAATGTGGGCAGTGACTGCATAGTGTATGTAACGGAACGCCTAGCACCCCGACCGGGTACCTCCGTCGATAATGCTTTCCGAGGACTCCAAGCACTCCACTTGACACCGTACGCACTGCAGACCCCACGAACCGCCGCAGCTTGGTTGGGGTTTCACCGTCCTCCACCCACGCTGGACCCAAGACCGGGCTTCAGCTTCCAGTGGGTGAACCTCTCCCTAAATGCAGAGAGCAGGAACCAGGAACAAGCTCTCACAAGAGCTTCTACTCAGGGGAGTATTGTGATATAGCAATCACCAAGAGTGTAGTTATCGCATTCCCCAAACATAAAGCAGCACACTTTATTGAGGGCTACCCGCCCGTATATATGCATGTCCCCATCTGGTGTACACGCCCCTAGGGGACCAGAAGGAAGACTGTGACACAGGACACATATGCAGCAACTCAGGATACACAGACACAACACATCCCCACAATGCATCATGGTTTCCTCCTCTCTTCCCTGGAGACACCCGAGGAGCAATTCAATTATCTCTCAGGACAAAGGGAAATCGCCAATACACATGTGGGGACAACAGGACAGAAATCACCACCCAAACACACAATGTCACACCCCCACAGCAAACACAGACATTTAACATATCCCCAGATAGCTCAAGTCTGAGTGCATATCATTAGGTGAATGGCACTCAGAATACACGAATACAATAAAATTAGCTATCTGGGTACCCTCACATAACAAAATACAATTCCAAAGACAGATTTAAGCTGTGCGGCCGGTCTGTCTTCTCCTTTAAAGTTAGTATGGGCCATAATCCTGAGGCAAGAGGCTGGTAAACAGGCCTCTCCAAAACCCAGTGGCGAGGTTGGTTTCGCCACAGTGTATATATGTGACAGTGACTGCATAGTGTCTAGTGAGTATATATGAGCAATGACTGCATAGTGTATAGTGTGGATATGTGAGCAGTGACTGCATAATGTATAGTGTGTATATGTGAGCAGAGACTGCATAGTATATAGTGTGTGTATATGTGAGCAGTGACTGCATAGTGCATAGTGTGTATATGTGAGCAGTGACTGTACAGTGTGTATATGTGAACAGTGACTGCATAGAGCAAAGTGTGAATATGTGAGCAGTGACTGCATAGTGTGTATATGTAAGCAGTGACTGCATAGTGTGTATATGTAAGCAGTGACTGCATATTGTTTAGTGTGAATATGTGAGCAGTGACTGCATAGTGTATATATGTGATAGTGACTGTATAGTGTGTATATGTAAGTAGTGACTGTATAGTGTGTATCTGTGACTACATAGTGTGCATATGCGACTGCATAGTGTAAAGTGTGTATATGTGAACAGTGACTGCATAGTGTATAGTGTTAATGTGACAGTGACTGCATAGTTTATAGTGTGTATATCGGAGCTGTGACTGCATAGTGTGTAGTGTGTATATCGGAGCAGTGACTGCATAGTGTTTAGTGTGTATATGTGAGCAGTGACTGCATAGTGTATACTGTGTGTATGTGAGCAGCGACTGCATAGTGTATATATGTGCGCAGTGACTGCATATTGTATAGTGTGAATATGTGAGCAGTGACTGCATAGTGTATATATTTGACAGTGACTGCATAGTGTATAGTGTGTATATGTGAGCAGTGACTGCATAGTATAGTGTGTATATATGAGCAGTGACTGCATAGTGTATAGTGTGCATATGTGAGCAGTGACTGCATAGTGTATAGTGTGTATATGTGATCAGTGACTGCATAGTGTATAGTGTGTATATGTGATCAGTGACTGTATAGTGTGTATATGTGACAGTGACTGCATAGTGTATAGTGTGTATATGTGACAGTGACTGCATAGTGTATAGTGTGTATATGTGACAGTGACTGCATAGTGTATAGTGTGTATATGTGACAGTGACTGCATAGTGTATAGTGTGTATATGTGAGCAGTGACTGCATAGGGTATAGTGTATTTATGTGAGCAGTGACTGCATAGTGTATCGTTTGTAATACAGCCAGGTCCATAAATATTGGGACATCAACACAATTCTAACATTTTTGGTTCTATACACCACCACAATGGATTTGAAATGAAATAAACAAGATGTGCTTTAACTGCAGACTGTCAGCTTTAATTTGAGTGTATTTACATCCAAATCAGGTTAACAGTGTAGGAATTACAACATGTGCCTCCCACTTGTTAAGGAACCAAAAGTAATGGTACAATTAGCTTCTCAGCTGTTCCATGGCCTGGTGTGTGTTATTCCCTCATTATCCCAATTACAATGAGCAGATAAAAGGTCCAGAGTTCATTTCAAGTGTGCTATTTGCATTTGGAGTCTGTTGCTGTCAACTCTCAAGATGAGATCCAAAGAGCTGTCACTATCAGTGAAGCAAGCCATCATTAGGCTGATAAAAAAAAAAAACATCAGAGAGATAGCAAAAACATTAGGCGTGGCCAAAACAACTGTTTGGAGCATTCTTAAAAAGAAGGAATGCACCAGTGAGCTCAGCAACACCAAAAGACCCGGAAGGCTACGGAAAACAACTGTGGTGGATGACCGAAGATTTCTTTCCCTGGTGAAGAAAACACCCTTCACAACAGTTGGCCAGATCAAGAACACTCACCAGGAGGTAGGTGTATGTGTGCCAAAGTCAACAATCAAGAGAAGACTTCACCAAAGTGAATACAGAGGGTTTACCACAAGATGTAAACCATTGGTGAGCCTCAAAAACAGGAAGGCCAGATTAGAATTTGCCAAACGACATCTAAAAAAGCCTTCACAGTTCTGGAACAACATCCTATGGACAGATGAGACCAAGATCAACTTGTACCAGAGTGATGGGAAGAGAAGGGTATGGAGAAGGAAAGGAACTGATCATAATCCTAAGCATACCACCTCATCAGTGAAGCATGGTGGTGGTAGTGTCATGGCGTGGGCATGTATGGCTGCCAATGGAACTGGTTCTCTTGTATTTATTAATGATGTGACTGCTGACAAAAGCAGCAGGATGAATTCTGAAGTGTTTCGAGCAATATTACCTGCTCATATTCAGCCAAATGCTTCAGAACTCATTGAACGGTGCTTCACAGTTCAGATGGACAATGACCCAAAGCATACTGCAAAAGCGACCAAAGAGTTTTTTAAGGGAAAGAAGTGGAATGTTATGCAATGGCCAAGTCAATCACCTGACCTGAATCCGATTGAGCATGCATTTCACTTGCTGAAGACAAAACTGAAGGGAAAATGCCCCAAGAACAAGCAGGAACTGTAGTAGAGACCTGGCAGAGCATCACCAGGGATAAAACCCAGTGTCTGGTGATGTCTATGCATTCCAGACTTCAGGCTGTAATTGACTGCAAAGGATTTTCAACCAAGTATTAAAAAGTGAAAGTTTGATTTATGATTATTATTCTGTCTCATTACTTTTGATCCTTTAACAAGTGGGAAGCACATATGCAAACTGTTGTAATACCTACATCGTTCACCCGATTTGGATGTAAATACCCTCAAATTAGTCTGCAGTGAAATCACATCTTGTTCGTTTCATTTCAAATCCATAGAGCCAAAAATGATAGAATTGTGTCGATGTCCCAATATTTATGGACCTGACTGTATATGTGTGAGCAGTGACTATATAATGTATAGTGTGTATATGTGAACAGTGACTGTGTGGTGTATAGTGTGTATATGGGACAGTGACTGCATAGTGTATAGTGTGTATATGTGAGCAGTGACTGCTTAGTGTATAGTGGGTATATGTGAGCAGCGACTGCATAGTGTATATATTTGAAAGTGACTTCATAGTGTATAGTGTGAATGTGTAAGCAGTGGCTAGATAGTGTATATATGAGACAGTGACTGTATAGTGTGTATATGTGAGCAGTGACTGCATAGTGTATAGTGTGAATATGTGAGCAGTGACTGAATATGTGATCAGTGACTGCATAGTGTGTAAATGTGAGCAGTGACTGTATAGTGTGTATATGTGAGCAGTGACTGCATAGTGTATGCAGGGCCGTCTTTAATATTGATTGGACCCTGGCCAAAAATTTACTTGGGCCCCCTGGATCCCGCCTTCCCACACCTTAGCAGGCAATCACACCCTTCACCACAACACACACACAAAAAATCCACACATCTGGTAGAGTACAGTGAATGAAAATTCCAGCGGCTAAGGATCAGTGCTCTGGGCAGCTGGGCTCAGGCTGGAAGTGGGCACCGCTCTGCAGGAAGGAGACCAGGGCTCGGCTCACCCTAGTGTTACAGTGCATCCCAGCACCCCACAGTATGCAGTATAGCACCCTATAGTATACAGCAACCCACAGTATGCAGTATAGCACCCTATAGTATACAGTACCACACAGTATGCAGTATAGCACCCCACACTATACAGTACCCCACAGTATATAGTAGAGCAGTATAGCACCCCACACTATACAGTACCCCACAGTATATAGTAGAGCAGTATAGCAGCCCACAGTATACAGCACCCCACAGTATACAACTCCTCACAGTATACAGTATAGCACCTCACCGTATACAGCACCCCAAACTATACACAATACAGCACCCCACACTATACAGCCCCCCACACTATACAGTACAGCAGTATAGCACTCCACAATATACAGCACCCACAGTATAAAGTATACAGCCCCACACAGTATACAGTACAGCAGTATAGCACTCCAGAATATACAGCACCCACATTATACAGTATACAGCCCCCCACACTATACAGTACAGCAGTATAGCACTCCACAATATACAGCACCCACAGTATACAGCCCCCCACAGTATACAGCCCCCCACAGTATACAGTACAGCAGTATAGCACTCCACAATATACAGCACCCACAGTATACAGCCCCCCACACTATACAGTAAAGCAGTATAGCACTCCACAATATACAGCACCTACAGTATACAGTATACAGCCCCCCACAGTATACAGGCCCCCACACTATACAGCACCCCACTATACAGTAGTCTACAGTATATTAGCATAACAGCCCCTGTCACCTTTTTCTGAAGTAATCTTCACAAAAAAAGCTCCACAGTTAAGGCAAACTTCTCCTGCAACACTCCTGGTAGAAAGGACCTTGATGACCTCATAGTCATGTGACCAGTAATATTGCTAGGTTACTGGTCACATGGTGATGATGTCATCTAAGGTCCTAGAGAATCACAGCTCTCACAGTATGCTGCCTGGAGTGTCGGCAGGCATGGCATGGCAGCACCCTCTGTGTAGCTGAAAGCCTGACACCCGGGGCAGTGGCTAGCAGGGCTCAAGAGGCAGCTGCCTTGGGCCCCCCAGGAGCAACTGGGCCCGGGGCAGCTGCCCCTTTTGCCCCTTGTTAAAGACGGCCCTGAGTGTATGGTGTGTATACAGTACAGACCAAAAGTTTGGATACACCTTCTCATTCAAAGAGTTTTCTTTATTTTCATGACTATGAAAATTGTAGATTCACACTGAAGGCATCAAAACTATGAATTAACACATGTGGAATTATATACATAACAAACAAGTGTGAAACAACTGAAAATATGTCATATTCTAGGTTCTTCAAAGTAGCCACCTTTTGCTTTGATTACTGCTTTGCACACTCTTGGCATTCTCTTGATGAGCTTCAAGGGGTAGTCACCTGAAATGGTTTTCACTTTACAGGTGTGCCCTGTCAGGTTTAATAAGTGGGATTTCTTGCCTTATAAATGGGGTTGGGACCATCAGTTGTGTTGAGGAGAAGTCAGGTGGATACACAGCTGATAGTCCTACTGAATAGACTGTTAGAATTTGTATTATGGCAAGAAAAAAGCAGCTAAGTAAAGAAAAACGAGTGGCCATCATTACTTTAAGAAATTAAGGTCAGTCAGTCAGCCGAAAAATTGGGAAAACTTTGAAAGTAAGGGCTATTTGACCATGAAGGAGAGTGATGGGGTGCTGCGCCAGATGAGAAAAAACTATGGGGGGCAGTAAACTACATAAAATATCACTTTTATTAAATAATAGGAGATAAAAGACGGCCCCTACAGACAAACAACAAGTAAGACAAATACATATACAGACTGGTACAAAGAAAAGACCAGTTATTAGCAAATAAGATGTGGGTAAGATGTGGGTAGTGGACTGGACCAGTAGTGGCAAACCGGGCACAACTGTGTCAGGTCAGATCAGCTAGCCCTATTGCCTCCCTGCTTGTCCTGGTCCGCCCTACAACATATGTCCACGGGACGGGGTCCAAAAAAGCCCCGCAAGGGACACATGAGTATACCTCTTACACTATCCTTTAGTGGATATAACTTTTTGTGGTGGGGTTTCTAGTAACTGTGTGTATTTTGTTCCTCTGGACGGAATATCTTTTCTCCCTGTGTTAGGGCCTCAATAGGGTCATTTATACAGGAAGAGAGTTCCAGTCTGGGCCACCCCTTGCGGGGCTTTTTTGGACCCCGTCCCGTGGACATATGTTGTAGGGCGGACCAGGACAAGCAGGGAGGCAATAGGGCTAGCTGATCTGACCTGATACAGTTGTGCCCGGTTTGCCACTACTGGTCCAGTCCACTACCCACATCTTACCCACATCTTATTTGCTAATAACTCGTCTTTTCTTTGTACCAGTCTGTATATGTATTTGTCTTACTTGTTGTTTGTCTGTAGGGGCCGTCTTTTATCTCCTATTATTTAATAAAAGTGATATTTTATGTAGTTTACTGCCCCCCATAGTTTTTTCTTATTGTTTATTGAGCAGTAATCAGGGAGACACTCCTGTCTACTCCTGACTGACCATCTTTAATCTTACTTAGTATTATCAGGGGAATGTCAGGATTTCTGAGCACAGGTTTAGACAGGAACATCTGGGTATCAGAGGCCAGCGTGGTTTTCTCTGAGCAATCCTTTGTTCAGAAGAAATACACCCCCACCCTGAATGGTGCCTTCTCAGAACTCACTCGTCTTTACAGGGAACATATTAGCTCCTGGTGGGAGGTGCAGGGCCTGGAGCACTACATTAAACAGGGAATTGTGCCTAGGGGTCTTCGTATCACTTTGTCTCCTGCACATCGCATCAGGAATCCTGAGTTCTTAAAGAAATGGGAGAGGGAGGCAACATCTAGTTCTCTAAGACTTATGCAGCTCCTCTGATGAAGAGAGGCTGGTTCTGGGTAGAGCAGAAAGCAGTCTCAATGAACAGATTGAGATTGCCAAGAAGTTCCAGTCTGAACCAGATTTCTCGACTAAGGAGGTACAATTGCAGAACGCGGTGGAGCGGTTTCAGTATCAATTGAAGGACCGCAAACATAAGCAATTTAATAGCGACTCTCAGGACTTCCGTGACAATAGGGCATACCAATTTCTGACTAAACCCACCAGTTACTCAGAATACAGATCTTTCCTCCACGGATACGGAAGCATCCGACGTGGAGAGAGAAAGATTCCCTAAGAACAAGGGGCGAGGACGTGGGTCATATAGATCTAGGGGACGCAGCAATCGCCCAAGACAGAATCCACAAACCCCCCCCCCCCCCCAAAATCCCCCGGTACCGGCACAAGGCTCCCCTTTTTTTAGATCAGGGGGCACATTATTACCCCCTGAGGAGCCGGAACACTCAGTCATAGACACCACACGTGACTCGCTCCCTTCCTCAGACAAACGGGTAATAAATCTCTCCTCCCGCGTACTCTCACAAGTAGAACTTAAACTGTTAGGACGTGGATTATCGTTTGTTCCAACGAACAAGTTCGATATTTTTAGGTGGACGAGGGACCTCCACCTTTTTGCCCGAAGATTAAAGTGGCATAAATTCCACAAACTTAAGGATAGGAAGGAAAGCCGACAACTGGGTGTCCCCATTGATATCTTAAAGGATGTGCATCTTCTCTATAACCTTGACCGGGCATCACCTAATGCTGAAGGGCTAGGCCCCTTTACGTCCCTAAAAAACAAAAGCATTAGAATGCCCCCGATGGGTGACGTATCATGTGTGGATGTGTTTTTACAACACGTCACCACAGATTTGACCACCATACACCATATCCCACCCAGATTTAACTGTAGCAGGGAAGAGAGGATGGCAATCGCAGATCTTGAAAGCGATAAAGATATTATCATCAAGCCTTCAGATAAGGGGGGCAATATCGTGGTAATGGATATGCCGGCCTATAGAAGAATGTGTCTCTCTGTCCTGGAGGATGGGACGGGATATGAAGTACTCCCCAGCAATCCTACCATCGGCCTACAGGGGACTCTGAGACACATCCTTGATAAAGCAAAAATAAGCCTCCCTCATCAGTGGTGAGGAATATGAGTTCCTGTACCCACTCCACCCGGTCACGGCTACCTTCTATTGCCTGCCTAAAGTGCACAAGGAGACCACCCCAATCAGGGGGCGTCCAATTGTTTCAGGGGTCGGGAGTTTGTCCCAAAAGTGTGGCATTTATGTGGATAAGGTGCTACGCCCGTTTGTGTCATCTCTACCGTCTCACATTAGGGACACGGGGGACTTACTGGGGAAGTTGGAGGATATCTGCATTGAGCCACACTGGTTTTTGGCCTCTTCGGATGTGGAGGCCTTATACTCCTCCATTCCACATGAGCGAGGTCTGGAAGCGAGCAGTCACTACCTTAAGACCAGGGGTCAACAATTTATGCAGCATAATACCTTCACTCTCGAACTGCTAAGGTTTATTCTGGTGACCAACTTTTTCTTGTTCGACGGACGCATAAACCACCAGCTCAGGGGCACTGCGATGGGTAGTTCTTGTGCCCCATCGTATGCTAATTTGCTCCTGGGCTGGTGGGAGGAGTCTGTGGTGTTTGCTGAACCGTCACCATGGTTCGCCGACATGGTCGCTCTCTGGTCACGCTACATCGACGATATCTTCGTGCTGTGGAGCGGACCAGAGAGCGACTTTGAGAGGTTTATCTCTGAACTGAATACGAACTGCTTCAACCTGAGGTTCACCTCGGTGATTGTTAAAGACCGCCTCCCGTTTCTGGATGTGGTTATCTGCAGGGAAGGGCGGTCTTAGTACGTCCATCTATCGTAAACCCACCTCCACCAACTCCCTTCTTAGGTGGGACAGCTGCCACCCTGTGCCCCTCAAGAGAGGAATTCCGACCGGACAGTACCTGAGATTGAAACGTAACTGTTCTGAGTCTAGTGATTTCAAACGTCAGGCGAGGGACCTGAGATCGAGATTCCAGGAGAGAGGGTATCCTGACAGGACCCTCAGACTGGCGTATGAAAAAACCAAAGTACGCACGCGGACTGAACTTCTCCACCCCACAACAAATAGGGAGAAGGAATCTCAAGGTACTGTCCGGGTGATAGGAACATTTGATGCTGCGGCCTCTCAAGTGAGGAGAATCTTAGCACGGCACTGGGAGACACTCCTGATGGACCCTGACCTTTCTGATGTGCTAAGCCCTAGTGTCTCACTGACCTTTCGAAGAGGCAATAATCTGCGGGACAGACTTGTGCATAGCCACTTTGCCCCATCAGTGAAGCCACGGACGTGGCTGAACACACCCGTGACGGGCTGCCACAGATATGGACACTGTAGTTTCTGCGGCAGCCTTTCACAGGGAAAGACCTTTATCGGGGAACCAAATAACACCGTCTACCAAATAAAGGGCTTCATGAATTGCCGTACGGCGGGTGTGATCTACCTGGCAACATGCGTTTGTGGACTTCGCTATATAGGAAAAACGTTTAGGGAGTTACGCAAACGCATGGGGGAGCATTTTGGGGATATTCGTAACAATAAAGACACCCCTATAGCACGCCACGTACAGATATCCCATGACGGACGTACCTCGGCCATCAACTTCATGGCCATTGAACGGGTGCTCAAACCCACACGAGGGGGAGACTGGAATAGACTTATCCTACAAAGGGAGTGCTGGTGGACTTTCACCTTGAATACGGTCGCCCCTCATGGCTTAAATGAGCAATTAAATTTCAGTTGCTTTCTTTAAATACCACTTTTTCCAGTCTTATTCCTGGTATCAGTCTTTCCTGGTCATTTAACCCCTGTGTATATTTCTGGTCTAATTAAGGGAACAGTGGAGACATACTGTCATGTTCCCCTTACTTATGAGGGACGAGGAGGTTAGGGTCCTACCAGACCGAAGAGCGGGATTTTGCTCCCCCCCTGATCCTCTCTTAATTTGATTCTCCTTATTTATTGGAGTTAAGCCCCTCCTGTTAGTATTCCCTTATGAGGGGGGCAACCAAGCCAACATCTCATGCAGACCGGAGGAGCGGTTGTGCATGTCTCTTTAAATGTGCCAAGGTGACGCCACCTCTTTTGGATATGTAGCCTGACACGGCTCCTTCTGCTCACCGGGGACAGCTTGGTTTTGCTGCGCTCCGATCACGTGACCCCCGCGATGTTACAATTGCCTGTGACGTAGGCGCATCGCGGCGGTCACGTGATGCGGAAGTACAGCTGTGCGTTCCACCTCGGCCCCATGAAACGCATGGAGACGTTTCTGCGCATGCGCGATTGCGATGCTTCCGGTCACAAGACCTTGCGACGGGCACACCTCTCGTGACGTCATGAAGGGGCGCCGGAGGTTCATTGGACACTGCACATGGCCCTATAGCCTTATAAGGGGGCATTTGTCGCCCCAGTAGCTGCCGGTCACCCCACCACTGCGGACACCACCACCCTGGGTCACAGTTTGATGGTGGAATCAGAGCCATACGCCGACCGCTGCCAAACAAAAAAGTTAGTGATCTGCCTCCATGGCCCCATGAGGGCTGACGTCATGGGGGCCCATCAATGCTATGCTACTGTACTTACTTTAGTCTTTTGTACTTTTGATGTGATCCTCAGACTCAGCCGTAATCTGACTGCAGTAATTGCCCCGTGTCCCCTGATGAATCCTGGGGCATCCTCTCTCTGAAGAAACGCGTCGGGACACATGAGTATACCTCTTACACTATCCCTTAGTGGATATAACTTTTTGTGAAGGGGTTACGTTTCTAGTAACTCTGTGTATTTTGTTCCTCTGGACGGAATATCTTTTCTCCCTGTGTTAGGGCCTCAATAGGGTCATTTATACAGGAAGAGAGTTCCAGTCTGGGCCACCCCTTGCGGGGCTTTTTTGGGCCCCGTCCCGTGGACATATGTTGTAGGGCGGACCAGGACAAGCAGGGAGGCAATAGGGCTAGCTGATCTGACCTGACACAGTTGTGCCCGGTTTGCCACTACTGGTCCAGTCCACTACCCACATCTTACCCACATCTTATTTGCTAATAACTGGTCTTTTCTTTGTACCAGTCTGTATATGTATTTGTCTTACTTGTTGTTTTGTCTGTAGGGGCCGTCTTTTATCTCCTATTATTTAATAAAAGTGATATTTTATGTAGTTTACTGCCCCCCATAGTTTTTTCTTATCGTTTATTGAGCAGTAATCAGGGAGACACTCCTGTCTACTCCTGACTGACCATCTTTAATCTTGCTGCGCCAGATGACCTGGCCTCCACAGTCACCGGACCTGAACCCAATCGAGATGGATTGGGGTGAGCTGGACCGCAGAGTGAAGGCAAAACCGCCAACAAGTGCTAAGCGTCTCTGGGAACTCCTTCAAGACTGTTAGAAGACCATTTCAGGTGACTATCTCTTGAAGCTCATCAAGAGAATGCCAAGAGTGTGCAAAGCAGTAATCAAAGCAAAAGGTGGCTACTTTGAAAAACCTAGAATATGACATATTTTCTGTTGTTTCACACTTGTTTGTTATGTATATAACTCTACATGTGTTAATTCATAGTTTTGATGCCTTCATAGTCATGAAAATAAAGAAAACTCTTTGAATGAGAAGCTGTGTCCAAACTTTTGGTCTGTACTGTATGTGAGCAGTGACTGCATAGTGTATTGTGTGAATATGTGAGCAGTGACTGTTTATTGTGTATATGTGAGAAGTGACTGCATAGTGTACAATGTGTATATGTGAGCAGTGACTGCATAGTGTATAGTGTGAATATGTGAGCAGTGACTGTATAGTGTGTATATTTGAGCATTGACTGTATAGTGTGTATATGTGAGCAGTGACTGCATAGTGTATAGTGTGTATATGTGAGCAGTGACTTCATAGTGTATATGTGAGCAGTGACTTCATAGTGTGTAGTGTGTATATGTGAGCAGTGACTGCATAGTGTATAGTGTGTATATGTGAGCAGTGACTGCATAGTGTATAGTGTGTATATGTGACAGTGGGGGCAGTGACTGCATAGTGTGAATATGTGAGCAGTGACTGCATAGTGAATAGTGTGTATATTTGACAGTGACTGCATAGTCCAAAGAAAGTTTTAGTATTGTATACTGTATTGTAATACGACTAATAGGCCTCAGCAAATCTTGTACCAAAACACCAAAATAAGACCTTCGCGCAATTAAAATATAACTTTTACTAAGTTGCGCTTAAAAATATGGGGAAACCCAATTAAGTGCTCAAAAATAACAGTGATATCATAAATGTGTATCTCAGTGAATACCTGTAACCGGACAGTCCCTATAATAATAAGGAATGGTCTTACCAGATCCAAGAGTGTCAGTCTGTCCGTGTTACAACCGTCTGTGTAATTCCAAACTGATTAATTGTACGCAGTTAGGCTCGCATTGCTGTCTGGATTCTTCCATGGGACAGAGTACTACATAGCCCTAAGTATGATCCCTAAACCATGTGTTGGGGTAGGGGCTATTATACCCTGCCTATCAGCAATACAGAGCACCCGCCCCGATAGGGGCAACCCCGTCGGGAACCTGTCCTTATAGGGGGCCCAAATCTCTAATAGTATCCCTCTCTAATGTCCCAACATGTTTCATCCCACTATACAGGGACTCATCAGGGGAGGAATATAATCTTAGAGAGTCAACTAGAGTCAAAATAAAAGGGAAAAACACAAAACAAAAACAACAGTCACAATTTATTCTGAATATAGGGTAAAAGGATCACAACCAAAATGATCCAACATCCACTAACCGCTATAATATGTAGTTCAGTTGAACGCTGGAGATGTCAAATGGATAGACAAGTCCATTTATTCCAGGGACAGCTTCAGACAGTGGTCCGTGTCCCGGTGTGGTGCGGGGAAGTGTCACCCAGTGGTACAAGATTTGCTGAGGCCTCTTAGTCGTATTACAATACAGTATACAATAATAAAACTTTCTTTGGATTTAGATTATAATTAGGGATGAGCGAACCCGAAATGTATAGTTCGGGTTCGTACCGAATTTTGGGGTGTCCGTGACACGGACCCGAACATTTTCATAAAAGTCCGGGTTCGGGTTCGAGTTCGGTGTTCGGCACTTTCTTGGCGCTTTTTGAAAGGCTGCAAAGCAGCCAATCAACAAGCGTCATACTACTTGCCCCAAGAGTCCATCACAGCCATGCCTACTATTGGCATGGCTGTGATTGGCCAGTGCAGCATGTGACCCAGCCTCTATATAAGCTTGGGTCACGTAGCGCTGCACGTCACTCTGCTGATACAAGTGTAGGGAGAGGTTGCAGCTGCGACGTTAGGGCGAGATTAGGCAGATTAACTCCTCCAAAAGACTTCATTCAGTGATCGATCTACAACTGTGGATCATTGAACTGCTGCTATTCAATTGCTCAGTGTTTTTAGGCTGCCCAGAGCGTTTTTCAGTCACTTTTTTCTGGGGTGATCGGCGGCCATTTTGTGGCTTGCTTGTGCGCCAGCACAAGCTGCCACCAAGTACATTTAACCATCAATAGTGTGGTTATTTTTTGCTATATCCTACATCAGGGTCAAGCTTTCATCAAGTGCATTTAACCATCAATAGTGTGGTTATTTTTTGGCCATATACTACATCAGGGGCAAGCTGAGCCTGTGTCACCCAAGTGCATTTAACCATCAATAGTGTGGTTATTTTTTGCTATATCCTACATCAGGGTCAAGCTTTCATCAAGTGCATTTAACCATCAATAGTGTGGTTATTTTTGGCCATATACTACATCAGGGGCAAGATGTGCGTCACCAGGTTGCTTAGCAATGGATGACGTGTACTCGCAACGTCACGTACCTCCGGCCTGCACCACTGTCACGTGGTCGCTCCTCCCTCCCTCTCTCCTTTGGGCACGCGCTTCCGGCGTGCGTTCCATGTGCGTTCCAGCACACAAGGAGTGGGGGTGGAGCTACTATTGGGCTGAATCAGAGCGGGGTATTTAAAAAGGGAAACCGGTGCAATACCGAGCGCTACCCTCCTGTGAAAATACACAGGCGGTGAAACGTGGATGCTGGGTGACACTTCCCCGCACCACACCGGGACACGGACCACTGTCTGAAGCTGTCCCTGGAATAAATGGACTTGTCTATCCATTTGACATCTCCAGCGTTCAACTGAACTACATATTATAGCGGTTAGTGGATGTTGGATCATTTTGGTTGTGATCCTTTTACCCTATATTCAGAATAAATTGTGACTGTTGTTTTTGTTTTGTGTTTTTCCCTTTTATTTTGACTCTAGTTGACTCTCTAAGATTATATTTCTCCCCTGATGAGTCCCTGTGTAGTGGGATGAAACATGTTGGGACATTAGAGAGGGATACTATTAGGGATTTAGGCCCCCCTATTGGGACAGATCGGGGCGAGTGCTCTGTATTGCTGATAGGCAGGGTATAATATCTCCTACCCCAACACATGGTTTAGGGATCATACTTAGGGCTATGTAGTACTCTGTCCCATGGAAGAATCCAGACAGCAATGCGAGCCTAACTGCGTACAATTAATCAGTTTGGAATTACACAGACGGTTGTAACACGGACAGACTGACACTCTTGGATCTGGTAAGACCATTCCTTATTATTATAGGGACTGTCCGGTTACAGGTATTCACTGAGATACACATTTATGATATCACTGTTATTTATGAGCACTTAATTGGGTTTCCCCATATTTTTAAGCGCAACTTAGTAAAAGTTATGTTTTAATTGAGCAAGTGACTGCATAGTGTATAGTGAGTATATGTGAGCAGTGACTGCATAGTTGTCACCGCCAGCTCTGTGAGAAGGTCTGTTAGACGTTCTTTGCTACCTCTTGCATGACGTTCTTTGTTTTGGTTTCACTTTGTCATCTCCTTTCCTTCTCCCAGCTGTCACCTATTTGCACTGATTATCTCCCTTTATATTCCCTCCCATACTGCCTCATTTTGCGGTTTATACTTCTTCCTGGATGAGTTGTTCACTGATGGATGCTGCTTCTCCTGATTCCTCAGATAAGTCTGTTTCCTTTATTTGTGTTTTCTTGCTGGCTTGATTGTAGGTGACCCTGACTCTGTCCGTATTAAGTGCAGGGAGCCGGTGGTCGTGTCCCCTCACTATTATAGGGTTTTCAGGTGTCACATAGTAAAAGGTACGAGGGCATGCAATCGTCTACCATTAAGACCTTTGCATGGGCATAGCAGTCAGGGAGAGCTCTAGGGGTTTTATAGGGGATCAAGCCAGTCGGATGTTTATTTATAAGTTCCAGCTTTCTGCAACACCATCCGTGACATTATAAACCGCCATAACCGTCTTAACCCCTTAAGGACACAGCCCTATTTCACCTTAAGGACCAGGCCATTTTTTGCAAATCTGACTAGTGTCACTTTAAGTGCTGATAACTTTAAAACGCTTTGACTTACCCAGGCCGTTCTGAGATTGTTTTTTTTCGTCACATATTGTACTTCATGACACTGCTAAAATTGGGTCAAAAAAGTTAATTGTTTTGCATAAAAAAAATACAATTTTTACCCAAAATCTTGAAAAATTAGCAAATTTCAAAGTTTCAGTTTCTCTACTTCTGTAATACATAGTAATACTTCCAAAAATTGTGATGACTTTACATTCTCCATATGTCTACTTCATGTTTGTAGCATTTTGGGAATGATATTTTATTTTTTGGGGATGTTACAAGGCTTAGAAGTTTAGAAGCAAATTTTGAAATTTTTCAGAAATCTTCAAAATCCCACTTTTTATGGACCAGTTCAGGTTTGAAGTCATATTGTGAGGCTTAGATAATAGAAACCTCCCAAAAATGACCCCATTCTAGAAACTACACCCCTCAAGGTATTCAAAACTGTTTTTTCAAACTTTATTAACCCTTTAGGTCTTCCACAAGAGTTAATGGCAGATTTAGAAACAATTTCGAAATTTAAATTTTTGGGAAAATTTTCCAATATAATAATTTTTTTCCAGGAGTAAAACAAGGGTTAACTGCCAAACAACACTCAAAATGGGTTGCCCTGATTCTGTAGTTTGCAGAAACACCCCATATGTGGTCGTAAACTACTGTTTGGCCGAACGGGAGCACATAGATGGAGGGGAACACCATATGGGTTTTGGAAGGCAGATTTTGCAGGACTGGTTTTGTTTATACCATGTCCCATTTGAAGCCCCCTGTTGCACCCCTAGAATAGAAATTTCAAAAAAGTGACTCCATCTAAGAAAGTACACCCCTCAAGGTATTCAAAACTGGGTTTACAAACTTTGTTAACCCTTTAGGTGTTCCACAAGAGTTAATGGCAGATGGAGAAACAATTCTGAAACTTCAATTTTTTGGAAAATTTTCCATTTTAACCCTTATATTATTACTGGAAAAAATGGGTTAACAGCCAAACAAAACTCAAAATGGGTTGCCCTGATTCTGTAGTTTGCAGAAACACCCCATATGTGGTCATAAACTACTATTTGGCTAAACGGCAGGACATAGAAGAAGGGGAACGTCATATGGTTTTTGGAAGGCAGATTTTGCTGGACTGGTTTATTTACACCATGTACCCTTTCAAGCCCCCTGATGCACCCCTAGAGTAGAAACTCCATAAAAGTGACCCCATGTAGGAAACTACGGGATAAGGTGGTTGTTGTTTTGGGACTATTTTAGGGGTAAATTTGATTTTTGGTTGCTCTATATTACTCTTTTTGAGGCAATGTAGCAAAAAAATGAAATTCTAAAATTTTCTACATTCGCTATTTAGTTTTGTGGAACACCTAAAGGGTTAACATAGTTTGTAAAGTAACTTTTGAATACCTTGAGGGGTGTAGTTTCTTAGATGGGGTCACTTTTTGGGAGTTTCTAGTCTAGGCTAAATCAGGGGTGGCTTTTAATGGGACATGGTGTCAAAAAAAAAACTGTCCATCAAAATCTGCCTTCCAGAAACCATATGGAGTTCCCTTCGTTCTATGCCCTGCCGTGCGGCTATATAGCCATTTACGACCACATATGGGGTGTTTCTGCAAATTACAGAATCGGGGCAATAAATATTTAGTTTTGTTTGGCTGTTAACCCTTTTTTTTTTTACCGGCAAAATGGATTCAAATTGAAATTTTGCCCAAAAATGGGTGTTTTGGCACCGTTTTTATTTTATATTTTTAACACCGTTCATCCGAGGCGTTTGTTCAAAAGTTATTTTTATAGCGACGACTTTTACGCACGCGACGATGCCCAATATGTATGGCTCTCAGACTTTGGAGACACTAAGCAGGCATCTTAAAACTGCGGCCCTCCAGATGTTGTAAAACTACAATTCCCACCATGCCCTGCTGATGGCTGTAGGTTGTCTGGGCATGCTGGGAGTTATAGTTTTACAACAGCTGGAGGGCCGCAGTTTGAGGATGCCTGCACTAAAACTAATATTTTTTGGGGAAATAAAAATTGTTTCCGTGTCTCCAAAGTCTGAGAGACATAGTTTTTTATGTTCTCTAGTGGACTGTTGGGGATTATAAAAATTTAGTACTCCATGGAAGTGTGGTACTCCCTGAAGCAATCGATAACGCAGAGGCCCGGATGATCGGGGCATGTGTCACACTGAGTGGTGGTGTCCTTCCGTATACCCCTCTTGTGACATACTCTGCACTTTTTTTGGGTTCGTCCCTTCTTTCCAGTATGGGAAGTGTTGGCCAGGGACGATCCGGGCGCCTCCAGTTCCCGAGGTACTCCGGCCTGCTCTTTCCCGGTTCGAAAAGATCAGGTCCTTGAGGACTGCCTCATAGAATTGGAGGAAAGTCCCTGTGCTGCCAGCGCTTTGGGATAGTACAAAAGAGTTGTACATGGCAACCTGCACCAAGTGGACCGCAACTTTTTTGTACCATGCCCGAGTTTTGCGCATGGCGTTATATGGCTTGAGGACTTGATCAGAGAGATCAACTCCTCCCATATACCGATTGTAGTCGACGATACAATCGGGCTTGAGGACCGTTGCCGCGGTACCTCGCACAGGGACTGGGGTGGTGCTGTTACCGTGGATTGTGGACAGCATAAGGACATCCCTCTTGTCCTTATACCTGACCAGCAACAGGTTTCCACTGGTAAGGGCACAGGTCTCACCCCTGGGGATAGGTACCTGGAGGGGGTAGGCAGGGAGGCCGCGTTGATTTTTCCGCACGGTCCCACAAGCGAACGTGGATCTGGCGGCAAGGGACCTGAACAAGGGGATACTGGTATAAAAGTTATCCACGTACAAGTGGTAACTGTTATCCAGCAGTGGGTACATAAGGTCCAACACGAGTTTCCCGCTAACACCCAGAGTGGGGGGACATTCTGGGGGTTGAATACGGGAATCTCGCCCCTCGTACACACAAAATTTGTAAGTGTACCCTGATGTACTCTCACAAATTTTGTATAGCTTCACGCCATACCTCGACCGCTTTGTGGGAATATATTGGCGGAAACTGAGTCTCCCCTTGAACGCAACGAGAGACTCATCAACCGCGACCTCCCTTCCAGGTACGTAGGCCTCCATGAATTTGGCCCCAAAGTGATCGATGACCGGCCGTATCTTATACAGCCGGTCATAGGCAGGATCACCTCAGGGTGGACATGCTGCATTATCGGAATAATGCAGACATTTCCGGATGACCTCAAACCGGGAGCGTGTCATGACCATACTGTACAGTGGGGTCTGGTATAGGACGTCCCCACTCCAGTATTGCCTGACACTGGGTTTTTGGACTAGACCCATATGCAGCACGAGGCCCCAAAATGTCCTCATCTCGGCTGCACTGACCGGCGTCCAGCCACCGGGTCTAGCCAAAAATGAGCCTGGGTTTTGTGGCAAGTGGCAGGGGGGGGGGGTCTGGGGTCTGATGGATGGATCAAAAAAAGTTTTAAATAAAAGTACTTTTTTTTTCCTAACTAACTTTTACCTTCTTTCCCTGCCTAACGGTGCCTCTCCCTCACTGACCCTAACCTACCTGGGTGGCGATGGGTGCAGGAGAGTGATGGATGGCGATTAGGGGGGACTCAGGAGCTGGTGCTGGACGATGCTGCCGGGTGCTCGTGCAGAACAGGAAGAGGAGGGGAGAGAGGAGCGCAGGAAGTTTGAATCTCGCGCCTCTCTCCCCTGCACCAATCGGCACCCTGGACAGCAGGCATCAGCACCAGGGCCAGCACCGCCTCTCCAAATCCTCGGACTGCGATAGGTGGTGTATAATTACGCCACCGATCGCAGTCTTTTTCCGGTTCATCGGGTCACAGGACACCCGAATGGACCGGAAACGCAGAAAACCGCAGGTCTTAATTGACCTGCGGTTTTCTGCGATCGTCTATACGGGGGGGTCAAATGACCCCCCCTGCATTGTTACGGATGCCGGCTGAATGATTTCAGCCGGCATCCCGTTCCGATTAACCCCCGCGGCGCCGGAATCCCGATTTTAAGTCAGGACGTACCGGTACGTCCTGTGTCCTTAAGGACTCGGGAAATAGGGCGTACCGGTACGTCCTATGTCCTTAAGGGGTTAAAGCATGGATCCAGTTTCAGCCTTGATTGACCGCATGCAAGGTCTTTCACTGGAGGTAGCAGATCTCCGTAAAACTGTGTCTCAGTTTCAGGTGAGCGGTTCTGCTTGCGTTAATGGAGTTTGTCCCGAGCCTAAGATCTCGCTTCCGGATACGTTCTCCGGGGGTAGTGAGAATTTTGTTAGTTTTAGAGAGGCTTGCAAACTCCATTTTCGCCTACTTCCCCATTCCTCTGGTGATGAGGAGCAAAGGGTGGGGATCATCATCTCGCTGCTCCGGGATAACGCTCAGTCTTGGGCCTTTTCGCTGCCGGTCGGGGCACGGCCCCTGCGATCGGTGGATGAATTTTTTGTAGCCCTGGGGCAGATATATGATGACCCGGATCGTATTGCTCTGGCTGAATCTAAACTGCGTCTTTTATGCCAGGGTAAACAGTCTGCAGAGATATATTGTTCAGAATTTCAGAGATGGGCAGCTGATACTGGTTGGAATGATGCTGCACTCCGAAGTCAATTTTGCCATGGTCTTTCGGAAAGATTGAAAGATGCATTTGCTTTTCATGAGAGACCAGCCTCGTTAGAATCTGCCATGTTTCTAGCTGTTCGTATTGACAGGCGTCTTAGAGAGAGAGAGGAGACTACTCTTTCCTGTCATATTCAGTCCAAGGACAGTGGGGCTGTCTCATTCAGTGCGCAGGGGTCTCAGTCTCTTTTAATCCCCTCTGAGGAGGAGGCCATGCAGCTAGGTTTGTTTGCCTCTGATAGTAGAGGATTCAGCTCTCAGAGGAGGGTTAGTTTCTGTTGTAGGGGTATAAATCATTTGGCTAATGTTTGTCCCTCTAGGAGATTCATGGAGTTTTCTGAGGGTAATAAAAGAAAAACAAAAAGAAAAAAACCCTCTAAAAACTTTCCATTTGCTACTATTGGCAAGGTTGATGCGGAAATTGAAGGTTTTGCCATTTACTTGTAGTTCCCATTTTTCTCCTACCTGCCAGGGTGGCGCTAGACAGCAAGAACATTGTTTGTGAGATTTTTGTAGATAGTGGAGCAACTGTCAATCTCATTGATAATCAATTTGCAATAACGCATGGTTTCCAGGTATGCACTTTGGAAAAGGATATACCTGTTTTTGCTATTGATTCCGCTCCACTTTCTCAAAGATCGTTAAAGGGCATAGTTCACAATATCCGTTTGACTGTGGGTGACGCTCATGTGGAGGATATGTCATGTTTCGTCTTAAGCGGATTACCTACTCCTCTAGTGTTGGGGCTACTCTGGCTCACTAAACATAGCCCCACCATTGATTGGCAAGCAAGGCAAATAAATGGTTGGAGTGAGTTTTGCAGAGAGAATTGCCTTACGGCGTCTCTTTCAGAGGTTTCTAACAAGACTGTGCCATCTTTTCTCTCTGAATTTTCAGATGTGTTTTCCGAGAGTGATGTCCAGGAGTTGCCCCCACACCGGGAGTACGACTGCCCTATTAATCTCATGGACAAGAGAGAAAAAAGAGAGGGGGTTAGTCACCTGGCTCTCAAAAATGAAGGTCAGGATACCTAACTCGCAGGGCACCAAAGGTGTGGATCTGACACGGAAGGAAAATAGTTTCTTTCTTTATAAATATATAGTTACAATATTTTTAGTTTCAATTAGTTAGTGTAAGTAAGGCTACTTTCACACTACCGTTCAGAGCGGATCCGACTGGTGTCTGCTCAGACGGATCCGCTCATATAATGCAGACTTGGGATCCGTTCAGAACGGATCCGTCTGCATTATATTGTAGAAAAAATTCTAAGTGTGAAAGTAGCTTCAGACGGATCCGTCCAGACTTTACATTGAAAGTCAATGGGGGACGGATCCGTTTGAAAATTGAGCCATACTGTGTCAACTTCAAACGGATCCGTCCCCATTGACTTACATTGTAAGTCTGGACGGATCCGCTTGCCTCCGCACGGCCAGGCGGACATCCGAACGCTGCAAGCAGCGTTCAGGTGTCCGCCTGCTGAGCGGAGCGGAGGCTGAACGCTGCCAGACTGATGCATTCTGAGTGGATCCGCGTCCACTCAGAATGCATTAGGGCAGTACGGATGCGTTCTGGGCCGCTTGTGAGAGCCTTCAAACGGAGCTCACAAGCGGACACCCGAACGCTAGTGTGAAAGTAGCCTTAGGAGAATAAATATATATGTATATATAAGAAGGCTGCCAGAGAGATAAACCTAGCTAGGAAATGTACCTAGGCTAGAGTAAACGATTAGAAAGAAAGAAAAAGGGGGGTTTTATCTCACAGGGAGGCGCCACTCTTTCCTTAATTGATTGTAAAATTAAATTACCGATTGATTATATTTACAATATCTTAAAATATTTTAAAAATATTTTACCAGAGTCACTGTGTCTGACAAGCTGGAAATTAATTGTTCAGTGGATTTTAAACCATATAAAACCACATTAAATTAATTGTTCAGTGGATTTTAAACCAAAGTCATATAAAACCATATAAAACCACATCTGTAAAGTGAAACTCGGTTCGTACTCACTTCACCCAGGAGGAGAGATGGGGGATAAACTCAAAACACCCCCAAACCCTTCCTCCTGCGCCTGGTTCGCTTCTAGAATGTCAGGAAATAACGGCAGTCCTGTGGCTGGAGCTTCTTGTCAATTCCTTTATTTGGAAAATCAGGGTGGGGTGAGGAGGAGGCCCAACGCGTTTTGGGGATATATAAATCCCCTTCATCAGGAGCATTGAGATGCTTAACAATATGCACAGTACATGTCGTAAAGATACTGAAGTCCCATTTCGTCTTCGCCGGCTAAGGGCGTGTAACCGGAAGTGAAATCACTTCCAGTACATGCTGTTCACGATCTCACAGCTAAATAATAAATAAATAAATAAATAAATGAATAAATAAGAAAAAAATCTATCACTAGGGGAGAGAAGAATAAGAGATATACAAAGACAAACCAATCTTCTAATCTGGAGGGGGTCTGTATGTGGCGACGGAGAGGTGACGTCACGCCCAAGTCTCCGCCCACTTCCGGTCAGTGGAACGCAAGTGGCAGGAATATGGATATTGCCTCTATGTATGTGTTAATATGCGCATGGGCAAGGGGAACAAGAAAGGAATCTAAAAAACTAATATATAATATAATAATGGGGAAGTGGACATAGAATATATCAATATATTAAAATATTAGGAAAATATCCAATATATATTAAAAAATTATGGATAAAAATCTGGATAGTATAGACATATAGCGTTGTGCTCAAATGCAGAACGATATATGTTTTTCTCTTTCTTGGTGTTCTATTCCCATAGAAAGAGAGTAAAAGGGATATATATCTATACATAAACATAACACGATGTACATATATAAAAAACAGATGTGCAAGCCTATATAAAACATATATGGTATGAAATAGTGACAATAGTTGAATGTATATATTGGCCAAGCGATCGGTTTGGATATGGGACCGTCAGCTTGACATCCCTCTCGCTTCAACGGAACAGATATATATAGGAATACCTTTCTCTTATCACTGTAAGCGAGACCCTAATTGATAATAGTTGATATGAATCAATCCTTTTTATATATAATTCGTTCATGTACGATTGGATGGTATATATTTATTGTGGCAATACTTCGGTCTAGGTGACGATACTGGGTGTACGTGTATCTAACCATGTTCTTTGCTAAATATATGGTTTTACGTTTTTTATCAATAGTTGGTATATTCTAGTGTTTCATTTAACCCATGAGGGAATAATGTGTTCAGGCGAAAAATCCAATGCATTTCTTTTCTGCACAATGATTGATAGGAATGTGTAATATGTTCTAACGGGGTTACTCTCAGTAAAGCAGGATTGCTATTATGTTTCTCCAGGAAATGTCTAGATACACTATGTGTGGTGACTCCTCGCTTAATATTTGACCGATGTTCCGTCATCCTGTCCCTCACTGCTTGGGTAGTTCTCCCTACATACCTTATATTACATGGACAGGTTAACAAATAGACCACATTCCTGGTGTTACAACTGATCTCTTGTCTAAACCTCCATATATCGTTTGACGTGATTGTGAGTTCAGTGATCCCATGGTTCATCATATTGCAACATTTACATTTAGTAATCCCGCATCTATAGATCCCTTGTCTGGATTCTTTGTGCCTCAAATTCAGGATACTATTGCTGGTGGTGGTTAGTTTGGGGCATGAAGGGGCTACCATATTTTTTAAGGTTTGTGCCCTCCTAAAGGTGATGGACGTGTTTGTTGGTAGCACGTCTTTAAGGATGGGGTCTTTTAAAAGGATCCCCCAGTGTTTGTTCATAATTTTTCTAATTTCACTGTGTTGAGTGTTGTATCTTGTGATCAAATTATATTGGTACGGTTTTTTTTCACAGTTTTTTTGTTGTTTTGGAGGTTGGCTTAAGGGCTGCTTCTTGATCTAGAGTGAGTGTTGTTTCGGCAGATGATTTGATTAAGCGTTTGGGATAGCCTTTTTCAGTAAACCGGGTCTTAAGGACCTTTAGTTGTTTCTCTAGAACTTCATTATCTGAGCAATTTCTTCCTACCCTTTTCATTTGGCTAAATGGAATATTGCGTTTCCATTTAGAAAGGTGACAGCTGGAGAAATCCAAGTAGCTATTTGCGTCTACCTGTTTGAAATGGGTACTTGTGTGTATGGTATTTGCAATGATTTCCAATTTCAGGTCCAGAAAGACAGCTTTAGTTTGGTCGTATTCTAGGCTAAATTCTAATCCCCAATCATTATGATTTAAGTTTTTGGCAAATTCTAGAAGTTCATCTTTTCCCCCATCCCAGATCAAGATGATGTCATCTATATACCTACGGTAAAAAATTATTCTGGGATGGGATAGAAGACCCTGGTGAGTTTCGAAGAGTCCTACAAAAAGATTCACGTACGCAGGGGCAAATTTTGTGCCCATTGCTGTACCCTTTGTCTGTATATAAAATTTGTCGTTAAAAAGAAAATAATTATGATTGAGGATAAAATCAATGGACTTCATTAAAAATTATTTTTCTGTAGCAGGGAGTAGTGGGTCTTTGGTGAGAAAAAATTGTACCGAATTCAAACCTAGATCATGGCGAATATTGCTATAGAGGGATGTAACGTCTAGGGTGACCCAGTAATATTCATCTCTCCAAATCACTGTGTTGAGAGAGTTGATCAAATCCGCCGAATCACGGAGGTAGGAAGGGAGCTGTTTCACATAACCCTGGAGAAATCTATCAACGTATGCGGAGAGATTAGATGTGAGTGAGTCTATTCCCGGAAATGATGGGTCTCCCCGGCGGATTTGTCAGATTTTTGTGAATTTTTGGTAAAAAGTAAAACCGTGCTATAGTGGGATGGTTGTTAAATAAAAAGAGTCTCTTTTTTTATCTAAAATATCCGCTTGGGAACCGAAATCTATTAATTTCTGTAGGAATTTTTTAAAAACAGGTGTCGGATCACTATCTAACATTTTATAGTAGTCTTGATTGGATAAAATTTTGAGTGATTCATTTAGATAGTATTTCTGGTCCATTATAACCACCCCCCCTCCCTTATCCGCATTTTTAATTACAATATCCTTATTCCTTCTTATATCTTTTAAAGCTTTTCTTTCTGAGGGTTTTAGATTATGTGGATTGTTTAAATTTTTGATTTTGGACAAATTTTTGAGATCATCCAAAACCATATTAAAATAACTTTCCAAATCGGGTAAAAAGAAGACCGTATTTTCAGTCCAGAAGGTATAGGCGTAGTTGTTTCGGGTATTTGTCCTTCTATGGGTGTGTCTGTTTTTGTGATATTGATATTATTATCAACGATCGTAACCAAAGGATGGTGGTTACCAAGTGGTAGTTGTTTCATTGTGAAGTGTCTTTTCAATATGAGTCTTCTGATAAACTGGTTCAGATCTACAAACAATTCAAATTGGTCTGGGCTTTTGGAGGGGCAAAAGGATAATCCTTTGCTTAACAGATTTATCTCATCTGAGGTCAATTTGTGACTAGATAAATTAAAAATTCCCTTCAATTTTTCTTCCTCCTCCTTAGTGTGGATTATGTTCAGGTTTTCTTCGCTATATGCTTGTTTATTGGTTAGGGTGATGGTTGAAATGGTGTTTTTCTTTTTTTGTTTTTTGGTGTGGTGTTTTTATCCACACCAAAAAATCCACACTAAGGAGGAGGAAGAAAAATTCAGGGTCGGGGCAAGCGACGGGGGACAGCACGCCGCAGCAGGGCACAAGTCCTGGGTCCCCCAAACCCACCCCTTCACCCCCCCTCCGAAAGCAGCCAGGGGCGCCGTGCACGGCCACGCACAGCCGCCAGGTCCTCTCTAGGCACCAAAAAAAAAAAAAAGAAGTTATTATACACATGTACAAACCACAAGAGATCGTGCCAAAACAGCTGAGGCGGCACATACAGGCAGCAGGGGCACATCAGGCACCGGCGGAGAGCCGGCAAGTGGCAGCCCAGCTCCCAGCTGGTATCAGGGGGCATACTGCGCAAATAGATATATATATACATATATATCACCTTGTCAAATGCGGGCCAGTCTAGGCCATTTGAAACATGCAGGCCTTGGCCGCAGCATAATACGGAGGCGGGGCCTCACAGCAGCAGTGGGCTCCAGGGGCCCTCGATTGCGCATAACAAGCGTCTCCGCTTCCAACGCATGTCCTAGCCGGGAGGAGGGGACAGCAATGAGCGAACAGTTCAACAGGCCCATAGCTTATCTGGGCCGTCCATGTGCAGCCACTGCGGATACCGGCTATGTCATTTGGTCTCCCACCTGGATCGTCCAGGCCGAGCTTAATGCTGCATGTCACCTGGATCGTCCAGGCCAAATTCAAATGTGGCATATCACCTGGATCGTCCAGGCCGAGCTTAATGCTGCATGTCACCTGGATCGTCCAGGCCAAATTCAAATGTGGCATGTCACCTGGATCGTCCAGGCCGAATTCAATGTTGCATGTCACCTGGATCATCCAGGCCGAGTCCAATGTTACATGTCACCTGGATCCCGCAGGGCCAGCTGCTGCAGACCTCAGCTATGTCAGTTGTTTGTTACCTGGATCGTCCAGGCTGAGTTTTGAATGTCGTATGTCACCTGGATCGTCCAGGCCGAGTGTAATGTCGTATGCTGGAGATCCCAGCCGCAGCAGTTGTATGTCACCTGAATCTCCCAGGTCTAGCCGCTGCGGGCACCTATGATGTTATTGTTTGTTACCTGGATCGTCCAGGCCACGTTAAATGTTGTATGTCACCCGGATCGCCCGGGTCCAGCCACGGCGGCTACCGGCCATGTTAAATGTTGTATGTCACCTGGATCATCCAGGTTTAGCTACTGTTGATACCGCCATATCATTTATTTTGTCTCCTGGATCCCCAAGACAAACTAACCGCTTGGCCGACAACTAGACTGGCAGGTTCAGCCTAGGAACAGGTCTTGGTCCGGTTAAAGACTGATCCACGATGTCACAGGTGTCCAACATAGAGGACAATGGTTCCATGCTAGGCTCATCGATTTCGGGCTAGGCCAACAACGGGTCCCTCCGGAGCTGGACCATCCCAAAACTGATCATGGAGCTGAACAAAAGAGGGATCCGGTATCCAGCTTCTGCCAGGAAAGCTGAACTTTATAGGCTACTGACGACAGAGGCCGGGCCCTCAGAGGAACAAACCTCCCTACCGTCTATTCAGCTTTCATTGGCCCAACTCCAATCCTCCATCAGTGGCTTAGTCAGCTCCATCTCAGACATCCAGTCCAGGGTGGGGGTCCTGGAAAATCTCAGCCGTCAGTGTCCAGTCAGACCCAGGCACCAGCACCAACCCTGCTTCCCCCACAGCTTCTTCCAGGTACTCCCAGATTGCTCCATCCCATTTTTTACCAGATAACCTCAAAAAGGATATCTTGGCAGGGAGGGATATAAACCTGGTATCGATCCTGATAGCGTACCAAGATGTCCCAGAAAATCGAGTGATTAATTGCGGGGACGTGTCAATAGTCCTGAAAGCAAAAGACGCACGCATGAATAGAAAGTTGACCATCCCCGAATTCGTGCTAGCCTTCAGCATATACAGGGATGTGGTATGTTCAGCCCAGCCGGATAGGAGGGAGGAACTGGATAAATACCTATATCGGGTCACCGACCTGGGTCAGAAATATGGTGGATCGGCTTTCTACGATTTCCACCAGTCCTTTTCCGCCAAAGCAGCAGCAGCGCTCTCCCAATTCCAGTTCGCCACTAATTGGGCGGAGATGGATATGGAACTATTCTGCCGGCACTTCGCGGGTCTCCGGGCTCCCACATGCTCAAGCTGCCAATCCATATTCCACTCCACTGAATGGTGCCCGAACTCCAACCCTGCTATCCTGCAAGGGGCGTGGCCTGGCCCCTCCGGACCTCAGGGGAACTCCAGCACAATCGACAAACTAGGTAGACCCATAGTGTACCTCGGCAAGAGCCAACTATGCAACAACTTCCATCCGGGAAGTTGTGCCTTCAACGAATGCAGGGCCCTCCACATTTGTTCTTTATGTTTCAGAGCCCACCCTCGCTCCACGTGCCCTAGGAAGACGTCCAAACAGCTATGACTAACCGACATTAATGTCGAATTGCTGTCGGGGCTCCTTAAAAACCACCATGACCGAGTCTTTGTAGATTTCCTGATATCTGGCTTCCACGAAGGGTTTCATACAGGGATAATCACTCTTCCACAAGCCAATTGGGAGGGTCATAACCTGCTATCTGCTAGTCAGGACCCTCAAACGGTCGAATCTCTGCTCCAAGCAGAGGTCACCAAGGGTTTTTTGTTGGGCCCCTTCACTGATGTTCCCTTCCAGCACTGGGGCATTAACCCAATTGGCATTGTGTCTAAACAGTCGTCAAATAAAAAAAAACGTCTAATTTACGACTTGTCGGCTCCACATGCTTCTTCCACCCCAAGCCTGAATTCCCTGATACCATCAGACGAGTACGCGATGCGTTATTCCTCCATCGACCAGGCAATACAACTCATCTTGCTCTCAGGCAAAGGCTCTTGGCTCACGAAGGCAGACATAGCCGACGCTTTTAAGCTGCTGCCTGTTCGGCCGCAGCTTTGGGGTTATTACGGCATCAGATGGTCCAACAAGCTTTACTTTGCAAACCGTCTCACTTTCGGATTTTCGACCAGCTGGCGAAAGCGCTCCACTGGATCTTGGTCCACCACGGTGACTTGCCAATGGTTATCCACTATTTGGATGACTTCCTGATAGTTGAAAAGCAACATCCTCACCCATCTGCCCTAGTCACGCTAACAGAAACCTTCAAACAGTTACAGGTACCGATAGCTTCAAATAAGACAGAAGGACCAGCCACCCAGGTCACCTTCCTAGGCATCATCCTGGACACTGTCTGGATGGAAGCCAGGCTCCCAGCAGAAAAGCTGACCAAGATCCGAACAGCCATAGCCAAAGCCGGGCTCGCAAATTCCGTCACCAAAACGGAGCTCCAGTCTCTTTTGGGGATGCTTAACTTTGCAACCAGGGTCATGCCTCAAGGCAAATCATTTATGTCAAGGTTGCTTCAGCTTCTCCCCGAAGCTCAAGATCAAGACAGCACCATTACCCTAGATAGTCATGCCAGAGCAGACCTGACCATGTGGGAATCCTTTTTAACAGACTGGAATGGCGTTGCTTTATTCATTCCCCCGCAAAACACGCTCTCACCCATTGTTTTTTCGGACTCAGCAGGGTCAGCCGGGTTTGCAGCCATTTTCGGTAACCACTGGTTGGCAGGCGGGTGGCCCCTAGAACTGAGCTCAGACACAGAAGCCTTAAAATCATCTCCTTTCCTGGAGCTATATTCAATAGTCGCCGCGGCTCGAGTCTGGGGCGAACAGTGGGCCAACTCCTCCGTCTTGTTTGTCACGGATAGTCAGGCGTTGGTCGACATCCTTGACAAACAAAGAGCCAAGTCACCCAAGATCATGTCATTGCTACGCAGACTAGTATGGTTATCCCTTTCTCTCAACTTCTGTTTTTCAGGTGAACACATTCAGGGCCAAAAAAAATGTAGCAGCAGACGCACTGTCCAGATTTAATTTTCCGGTTTTCTTTCAGGAGATGCCCAACGCGGATCCCATGGGAGCCTCAATCCCAGCATACAACACCCTAGTTATGGGTTAGAAGCGTTGGTTTCAATGGCGAAACACCTTATAGGACAGTCTTCAGCCCCAAATACATCCAGGAACTACAGAGCGGGGTTGAAAGCGTTCGATAAATTTAGACGTCGCTATCCTCAGGACGGCCGGGATGAAATATCCTACATACTGGCGTTCATAGCTTTCTGTCACTCCCAACAAAAACTCACATAGTACCATCAAACTATACCTAGCAGGCCTCCAACATCACTTCATCCTTAGTAACCCCGGTCACGTTTCCGTTTTTTCAAACCAAGCCATCAAGGCCGCCCTCAGGGGAATCCAAAAAAATGCAAAACAGGCTTCCACCTGCAGACAGCCAGTGTCCAGCGAGTTGTTCAGGGACTTGTCTTCTGCCCTGGACGGCAACCCTTTTGGGCCCCTTACCAGCACGGTAATCCAAGTGGCCATGTTCTTAAGTTTCTATGGCTTCCTCCGGCCAGGGGAGTTCACTGGCAGCTCTCTGGGTCATGGCTGTCTCCGCAAAGAACAGCTGTCTTGGCACGATAATCATTACCTACTCAGCATCCAGCTGACCAAGACAAGCCAGACGGGATCGCCCACGGAAATAAAATATTTCCCCGCCCAGAATAACTGGTGCCCAGTCCAGATTCTCAACAAATTATTGTTCCTGTTACGAACAGCACCTCCCGACAGTCCTCTCCTGCCTTTCAAAAACAAGCCACTCTTCAATCCAATTCACATCCCATATCTGCTCCCTGGCGGCCGGTCTCGGGTACGACCCCAAAATCATTTCGGGACATTCATTCCGCATTGGGGCAGCATCAGCAGCGTCAAGACACAGGGTCCCCGCTCACGTCATCCGGTCCATGGGGCGCTGGAGATCGTCTTGCTTCAGCAGATACATCCCCAATCCACACAGGGAAATCTCCCAGGCGTTTCAGTTATTGGCATTATAGGTTATGCATGTTGGAAGTATACGAATAAACTGATCTAGTCAACATAGTGTGCTTGACTTTTTGCCCTCTCCAGGCCTACCCACGCCGGTGGCTCCAGGCACAACTCAGCCATATAGTTCAGGTTCGGCATGCCTTACCCACGACCAAGACGCGTTCAGCCCTGCCCATAAGTGTATATTGTGTATATGTGAGCAGTGACTGCATAGTGTATAATGTAAATGTGAGCAGTGACTGCATAGTGTATAATGTAAATGTGAGCAGTGACTGCATAGTGTATAATGTAAATGTGACAGTAACTGCATAGTGTATAATGTAAATGTGACAGTAACTGCATAGTGTATATATTTGACAGTGACTGTATAGTATATATTTGACAGTGACTGCATAGTGTATAGTGTGTATATTTGACAGTGACTGCATAGTGTATAGTGTGTATATGTGAGAAGTGACTGCATAGTGTGCATATGTGAGCAGTGACCTCATAGTGTATAGTGTGAATATGTGAGCAGTGACTGTATAGTGTGTATATGTGACAGTGACTACATAGTGTATAGTGTGTATATGTTGCAGTGACTGTATAGTGTATATATGTGAGCAGTGACTTCATAGTGTTTAGTGTGTATATGTGAGCATTGACTACATAGTGTATAGTGTGCATATGTGAGCAGTGACTGCATAGTGTATAGTGTTAAGCAATGGTTATCATTGCTGTATTTGTGCGAGGGGAAGCGGGGCCACACAGGGTTAAAAGGCAGCAGCCGTTACCTGCTGCACGGTCGCCGGCAGTTCTGGGGTCAAGAGGCAGTCAGCACTTCCGGGTTAATTCGGCTCCACAGGTCGGGCATCGTGCGTTCAGAGCTCTTCACCTGTTCATCAAGTAAGACGGGGGCTGTTACATGGGACCCACCGGGATCTGCGTGCGTGCGGTGCGCCGAGCATTTGAAGGGGAGGCCAGCGGTCAGCGTCTTCGGTCCTTTGGGCGGCGGTGCGCTCACGAGCTAGCTGGTTGCCAACGTCAGCGGCGTCCGGGCACGCCGCTTGTTCCTGCGAGAGCGCGCGGCCGCACAGTGCCGCCTAGTGGATGCTGGCAGGATCGTGCCTCATGGTCTCCGGTGGCTGGGGGGAAGGGTACGATGCACATAGGAACAATGTCAGGGCACTGGGTAGGAGCATTGTCATGGTCATATCGCATATTGGTAATAAATGAACTAACACAAATTGCCTTTCCTTGGAATGGCCATAGTCATTGTGCACTGAAGTTGTCATAATTGTAGGCGGGTTACAATTATAACAGATAACAGCTTGTGCTGGTCATAAAACATTCTAATGAAACATTCGGTGGCGCAAAACTCACCTGGCAGCGTATTTTTCCGTTGCCAGGGACACCTGACCACAGCAGGCTGAGGCCGTGATAGGGGTGTAGGTGCCGGCACGCAGCCTCGCACTCCGGATGACGGCAGGGGTACTCGCAAGCCCGCCGACTATCAGTCTGCAGCTCGTTGCTGCGGTCGACGTGGGGTGCGGGTGCCCCCTGCTGGTCACATGCATGGCAGCTGTTGGTTCCCTGAGGTTGTCTCAGCGGGCGTTGACCACCCTATACATGGATTAGCTACCAATTGCATGGGGGAGGTGCTACGTTCCACAAAGGGTATTCATGTAATACACTGTCCGCCTGTTCATCAGCTTGTCCAATATTTATGGCTGTACCAAGGTTGTCTTATTTGCAGGCGGGTTGTCTCCAATACAACTGCTGATCATTTATTTACTGAACATTCGGTGGCGCAAACTTGCACTGCGCTCGGCGGGGGGCGGGCGCCCTCTGCTGGTCTCGTGCGTGGCAGCCCATGGTGTCCACAGGTGGCTGACATCCACCCCACGTGGGTTAAGTTGCCAACAGCAGGGGGAGTTGTCACTTGTAAGGAAAATAAATAAATAAAATAAAAATACAATTATGTTTCCACAGTTACGTGTCACGTCCCCGTGACACTACAGGCAAATACACGGTCATATAAGGTAGGTATCAGTGCCGGACTTCGGCGTACAAGCGGCAGATATCCATCACATTCAGGCCAGCGGTGAAGGGGTGCCCACAACTATCCCTGAGAGAAAAAAAAAAAAAAAACACAGCAAGTCTGTCACGACCTCAGACACACATAAGTCCTGTCACGACTACGGGCATTCCAAAAATATGCGTCTGTCACGTCCACAGACTTGGCATACAGTCCTGTCACGACTACAGGCAGTCTTGGTAAATACATCTGTCACGACCACAGATGAGAGAAAAAAAAAATATATATATAAAAAAAAAAAAAACTGTCACGACTAAACGCAGTCTTGGTTAAGCATCTGTCACGTCCACAGACTCGGCATAAAGTCCTGTCATGACTACAGGCAGTCTTGGTAAATACATCTGTCACGTCAACAGACCCAGCTTAAAGTCCTGTCACGACTACAGGCACACCACCTGCTCGTTAAGCACGTCCACACACTAGCACGAAGTCCTGTCACGACTACAGGCGTATGAACCAGGACATCTCTACACATCCGTGGTCACACCACAGGTGCCGCCAGGTCAACTCTGTCACGACTACAGACTCAAGACCAGGGCCTGTCACGTCTTCAGGCTTTACAGGTACGCCAGCCCACAGGTGCACAATCACGCACGCAGCAGGTGGCGGTGGCACAGCAAGTCCGCCACAGCAAAAGCAGGGCGGACGGGATCCACTGGTGGTCACGGCAGTCGGGCTCGATGTTGCAGTTTATAGTACGGGCGAGGGGGGTTACTAATGGCTCTCAATTACTGACCGGTAGGAAGATGTCGCAAGAATTCGCACCAGGAGGCTCTTCCGCATCGCGGGACAGTGGGGACACCCAGTCTGAGCGAAGCACGGGCCCATCCTTACGTTCCTGGACCATCCCGAAGTTATCCGCAGAGCTGCGCCGGAGGGGCATCTCCTTTCCAGCCTCTGCAAGAAAAGCGGAATTATATTGTCTTCTGATGACAGACGCACCACCCGTGAGCCAAGATGAAGTGTCCATGGGAACCATTCAGATGTCACTCACCCAGCTACACGCCGTGATCAACAGCATGGCATCATCCATGACAGATTTACAGGCCAGAATGGAGTCAGTGGAGGCCAGTTCTGCTGCGGCAACATTGGCGGCACCAACACCAGCGGTATCTGCGGCAGGGCAGTCCAGTGTTTCTGGTGGGTCATCCCAGATTCCCACGATCGCCCCTTCTCATTTCATTCCGGCTAATATCAGGCAGGACATACTGGAGGGTAGGGACGTCAATCTGGCATCCCTGCTTATTGCTACACATGAGCCCCCGGACAATAAAACCATTGCATGTGGGGAGGTTTCTGTCATTCTGAAGTCTAAGGATGCTAGGCTGAACAGGAAACTGAACATCACTGAATTCATGCTAGCATTTAGCCTATACCGGGACATCATTTGCACTGCTAACCCGCATAGGAGGGCTGAGCTAGACTTATACATGTATAAGGTAGTGGAATTAGGGTATAAGTATGGCGGCACAGCGTTCTTTGACTACCATCGGTCATTCTCAGCTAAAGCAGCAGCCGCACTGACACAGTGCCAACACATCCTGGATTGGTCTAACATAGACACCGAGTTATTTTGTCGCCATTTTGCAGGGCTGAAAACCCAGACTTGCACCGTCTGCAATTCATACTCCCACACAGCGGGCTGGTGTTCTAATATGGGCCACGCAGCAGAATCAGCGCAGCCTAGTTCAGCCCCAGGTCCATCAAATAACAAATCATCATTCGGGGTCGATAAATTAGGGCGTCCCATCTAATACCTTGGGAGAAGCCAGATATGTAAGAATTATAATTACGCAATCTCCATTATAATCAGTGTAGGTTGCTACACCTATGTGCAATCTGTTTCAGAGCCCATTCACGAGTAGCATGCCCTCAGAAAAATCAAGGCCCGGCGTGACTAAGCATGGTTAACGTGGAGCTCCTCGCCCAGTTCTTGGCTGCCCATCCACACCCTGAATGGGTGCAGTTCGTCACCAACGGCTTGATCTACGGCTACCACACCGGTCTTCTCGCCCTCCCACAAACCATATTCGAATGCGAGAATTTGCAGTCAGCAGCCAGAGACCCAGAGGCGGTAACTCAGTTGATCAACACCGAACTAGACCAGGGGTATTTGATAGGTCCTTTCAGCCAACCTCCCTTTGCGTGAGGAAGGGGCAATCCAGTGGGCATTGTGACCGGGAAGATCAATAATAAAAAACGCCTAATTTATGACTTGTCAGCCCCACATTCATTACACATTCCGAGCTTGAACTCATTAATTCCTTCAGAGGAATTCTATGAGATACGCGTCCATAGACGAGGCCATTCAGGTCATAATTAAATTGGGGAAGGGCACTTGGCTGTCAAACGCAGATATCACTGACGCCTTTAAGTTACTGCCAATCCATCCAGAGTTATGGCAGTGGCACGGCATGAAATGGCAGGGTGCTTATTATTTTGCAAACAAACTGACCTTCGGGTCAAAGTCCAGCCCCTGGTTATTTGACCAGTTGGCCAGCGCTCTGCATTGGGTCTTGTCTAACACCTTCAGGGTAAATCATGTCATCCATTATCTGAATAATTTTCTCCTGGTGGAATCCCCAGATCAAGAGCCTCAAGATCTACAGGTCCTGTGCACAGCTTTTGAAGACCTCAAAGTTCCATTGGCCCCACACAAGGTCGAAGGTCCCAGCACAGAGATCACCTTTTTAGGGATACACTTAAACACAGTAGATATGAAGGCCAGTCTTCCTCAGGACAAGTTGGCCAGAATCAAGGTGGTCGTTCACAGACTAGCTCAAGTGAGGGTCACTACCAGGGCAGATCTCCAGTCACTCCTTGGCATGTTGAATTTTGCCATGCGAATCATTCCGCAGGGCAGGTCCTTTATTTCAAGACTACTGGTACTCCTCCCACAAGCGCCATGCCAGGATAGCCCAGTTCAGCTGGACCAGAATGCCATCTCGGATTTACTAATGTGGGACAACTTCCTCTCCCAGTGGAATGGAGTCTCTGTTCATTCCAGTAGCATCCAATCTTTCCCCAGTAGCCCATACAGACGCCTCTCCCACTGCCGGCTTCGC